>NW_026691364.1:0-131728 GCF_020826845.1 Diceros bicornis minor | reverse complement strand
TCTCGGCACTTCTGACTCCACAGAGCCTTTCCTACATCTGGGCTGCCTGCCGTGGCAAAGTGCAGGCGTGGGGTGAGGCCATGGCTTTGTCTTTCCAGGAAAAAATGAGCCCCTGGCCGAAGCAGCAGGCCCAGGCAGAGCCTTGAGCTTGAAGCCCAGTAGGTCTGTGGCCCTCAGGGCCAGAGCCATGCTTTCAAGGCAGGCAAGCGGCCTGCAAGCTGAGTGGGAGTGGGGGAGGGGAGGCAGACAGCTGAAGCCGAGTCCAGAAGGGCGGCGATGGAAGAGCTGCAGCTGGGTCAGAGCCTGGAGGAGGGCGGGGCCTTCACTGAGGACCCCCCCCCCCCCCCGAGGCCAGCCCTAGGCCCCGGCGGTCGCGCATGCGCCCTTGGCCTGTGCGGTGTGTGGGGGGTTGAACCCAAGCCCGCAGGGCTCCTGGAGCGGCCAGAGAAAGAAGGGCCCATGGAGAGGTAGGCGAGGTGGGCAGGGGGCGCCACCTTACTCTCCTCAGCTCCCTGAGGGAGAGAGACAGAGACAGAGACAGAGAGAGAGATCCCTGACCTCTGAGTCTCTGCCTCCACCGCTGGCTGGTGCCAACTCACGCGCCATCCCACTTCCAGCCATCACCCCCACGCCTGCCCCGGGGCCAGCCCCACCACAGAGAGGCCGGTTGGTTCCTGCTCACCTCTGTGCCGTCCCTTCCCGACCTCACCCCAGTGCAGGGGATAAGCTTCAGACAAGTCTTTCCATGTCCCTCTGCATGACAATAGACTTCCTCCCCTCTCCCATTCCACAGGCCCACCCGGGACATCCACCTTTGTCATTAGCTCAGGAGAGGATGCAAGATGAGAATCTCTGCTATTGTGTGGGGAGACTCAGTTTCCCGGGTTTCCCCCATGGACACATGTTCTTCAGCTGGGTCTGATTTTCTCCAGACAAGCTGTCTTGGGAAGGATTTGGCCAGCCCTAAGAACCTGAAGGGAAAGGGCGGAGGGGGGTTCTCTCTCTGCCCCCGACAGCCCCGAGCTGGGTCGGTCCCTCAGACCTGGCCAGGGGCAGCCCATCCCCCGGCGCCCTTCCCCGGGGCATCCAAGGGCAGGCTCGGGCGCCAGCCCCACCCCGCTCGCCACTGCCCGACCATCGTCCTCCCTCGGGGGGCCTGGGCAGGACAGGGACCCGGCTGTGGGAGGCCTCCAGATCTCAGGCCTGGCACACCGTTTACCAGGCTGCTTCCTCCTCTGACGGGGGCCCAGCACACGCCCCAGGAGAATTGGCAGCCGCCCCCAGGGCTCTAGCCTCTGGAACTCGTCCCCTTGGAAGGGGCCTGGCCCAGGTGCCAGGTTCGGCTGGTCGGCCAGCCTCCTTTGGAGAAAGCAGGCAAGCCGAGCCAGGCTTGCAGTGGCCCTGGCGTGACACCTGCCACCTCAGGCAGAGGGCCTCCCGCGTGCCCTCCATGGCGGGTTTCTCCCCGGAGCCGTGGCCTGGGCACTAGGAAGGCCGGGCCTCCCCGACTCCCGGGAGGAGGGGCTAGCCCAGTTGCGCCCTGGCCCCCAAACCCTCTGGTGCCATCTGCCTGTCTCGGCACTTCTGACTCTACAGAGCCTTTCCTACATCTGGGCTGCCTGCCGTGGCAAAGTGCAGGCGTGGGGTGAGGCCATGGCTTTGTCTTTCCAGGAAAAAATGAGCCCCTGGCCGAAGCAGCAGGCCCAGGCAGAGCCTTGAGCTTGAAGCCCAGTAGGTCCGTGGCCCTCAGGGCCAGAGCAATGCTTTCAAGGCAGGGAAGCGGCCTGCAAGCTGAGTGGGAGTGGGGGAGGGGAGGCAGACAGCTGAAGCCGAGTCCAGAAGGGCGGCGATGGAAGAGCTGCAGCTGGGTCAGAGCCTGGAGGAGGGCGGGGCCTTCACTGAGGACCCCCCCACCCCCGAGGCCAGCCCTAGGCCCCGGCGGTCGCGCATGCGCCCTTGGCCTGTGCGGTGTGTGGGGGGTTGAACCCAAGCCCGCAGGGCTCCCGGAGCGGCCAGAGAAAGAAGGGCCCATGGAGAGGTAGGCGAGGTGGGCAGGGGGCGCCACCTTACTCTCCTCAGCTCCCTGAGGGAGAGAGACAGAGACAGAGACAGAGAGAGAGATCCCTGACCTCTGAGTCTCTGCCTCCACCGCTGGCTGGTGCCAACTCACGCGCCATCCCACTTCCAGCCATCACCCCCACGCCTGCCCCGGGGCCAGCCCCACCACAGAGAGGCCGGTTGGTTCCTGCTCACCTCTGTGCCGTCCCTTCCCGACCTGACCCCAGTGCAGGGGATAAGCTTCAGACAAGTCTTTCCATGTCCCTCTGCATGACAATAGACTTCCTCCCCTCTCCCATTCCACAGGCCCACCCACCCGGGACATCCACCTTTGTCATTAGCTCAGGAGAGGATGCAAGATGAGAATCTCTGCTATTGTGTGGGGAGACTCAGTTTCCCGGGTTTCCCCCATGGACACATGTTCTTCAGCTGGGTCTGATTTTCTCCAGACAAGCTGTCTTGGGAAGGATTTGGCCAGCCCTAAGAACCTGAAGGGAAAGGGCGGAGGGGGGTTCTCTCTCTGCCCCCGACAGCCCCGAGCTGTGTCGGTCCCTCAGACCTGGCCAGGGGCAGCCCATCCCCCGGCGCCCTTCCCCGGGGCATCCAAGGGCAGGCTCGGCGCCAGCCCCACCCCGCTCGCCACTGCCCGACCATCGTCCTCCCTCGGGGGGCCTGGGCAGGACAGGGACCCGGCTGTGGGAGGCCTCCAGATCTCAGGCCTGGCACACCGTTTACCAGGCTGCTTCCTCCTCTGACGGGGGCCCAGCACACGCCCCAGGAGACTTGGCAGCCGCCCCCAGGGCTCTATCCTCTGGAACTCGTCCCCTTGGAAGGGGCCTGGCCCAGGTGCCAGGTTCGGCTGGTCAGCCAGCCTCCTTTGGAGAAAGCAGGCAAGCCGAGCCAGGCTTGCAGTGGCCCTGGCGTGACACCTGCCACCTCAGGCAGAGGGCCTCCAGCGTGCCCTCCATGGCGGGTTTCTCCCCGGAGCCGTGGCCTGGGCACTAGGAAGGCCGGGCCTCCCCGACTCCCGGGAGGAGGGGCTAGCCCAGTTGCGCCCTGGCCCCCAAACCCTCTGGTGCCATCTGCCTGTCTCGGCACTTCTGACTCCACAGAGCCTTTCCTACATCTGGGCTGCCTGCCGTGGCAAAGTGCAGGCGTGGGGTGAGGCCATGGCTTTGTCTTTCCAGGAAAAAATGAGCCCCTGGCCGAAGCAGCAGGCCCAGGCAGAGCCTTGAGCTTGAAGCCCAGTAGGTCTGTGGCCCTCAGGGCCAGAGCCATGCTTTCAAGGCAGGCAAGCGGCCTGCAAGCTGAGTGGGAGTGGGGGAGGGGAGGCAGACAGCTGAAGCCGAGTCCAGAAGGGCGGCGATGGAAGAGCTGCAGCTGGGTCAGAGCCTGGAGGAGGGCGGGGCCTTCACTGAGGACCCCCCCCCCCCGAGGCCAGCCCTAGGCCCCGGCGGTCGCGCATGCGCCCTTGGCCTGTGCGGTGTGTGGGGGGTTGAACCCAAGCCCGCAGGGCTCCCGGAGCGGCCAGAGAAAGAAGGGCCCATGGAGAGGTAGGCGAGGTGGGCAGGGGGCGCCACCTTACTCTCCTCAGCTCCCTGAGGGAGAGAGACAGAGACAGAGACAGAGAGAGAGATCCCTGACCTCTGAGTCTCTGCCTCCACCGCTGGCTGGTGCCAACTCACGCGCCATCCCACTTCCAGCCATCACCCCCACGCCTGCCCCGGGGCCAGCCCCACCACAGAGAGGCCGGTTGGTTCCTGCTCACCTCTGTGCCGTCCCTTCCCGACCTCACCCCAGTGCAGGGGATAAGCTTCAGACAAGTCTTTCCATGTCCCTCTGCATGACAATAGACTTCCTCCCCTCTCCCATTCCACAGGCCCACCCGGGACATCCACCTTTGTCATTAGCTCAGGAGAGGATGCAAGATGAGAATCTCTGCTATTGTGTGGGGAGACTCAGTTTCCCGGGTTTCCCCCATGGACACATGTTCTTCAGCTGGGTCTGATTTTCTCCAGACAAGCTGTCTTGGGAAGGATTTGGCCAGCCCTAAGAACCTGAAGGGAAAGGGCGGAGGGGGGTTCTCTCTCTGCCCCCGACAGCCCCGAGCTGGGTCGGTCCCTCAGACCTGGCCAGGGGCAGCCCATCCCCCGGCGCCCTTCCCCGGGGCATCCAAGGGCAGGCTCGGCGCCAGCCCCACCCCGCTCGCCACTGCCCGACCATCGTCCTCCCTCGGGGGGCCTGGGCAGGACAGGGACCCGGCTGTGGGAGGCCTCCAGATCTCAGGCCTGGCACACCGTTTACCAGGCTGCTTCCTCCTCTGACGGGGGCCCAGCACACGCCCCAGGAGACTTGGCAGCCGCCCCCAGGGCTCTAGCCTCTGGAACTCGTCCCCTTGGAAGGGGCCTGGCCCAGGTGCCAGGTTCGGCTGGTCGGCCAGCCTCCTTTGGAGAAAGCAGGCAAGCCGAGCCAGGCTTGCAGTGGCCCTGGCGTGACACCTGCCACCTCAGGCAGAGGGCCTCCCGCGTGCCCTCCATGGCGGGTTTCTCCCCGGAGCCGTGGCCTGGGCACTAGGAAGGCCGGGCCTCCCCGACTCCCGGGAGGAGGGGCTAGCCCAGTTGCGCCCTGGCCCCCAAACCCTCTGGTGCCATCTGCCTGTCTCGGCACTTCTGACTCTACAGAGCCTTTCCTACATCTGGGCTGCCTGCCGTGGCAAAGTGCAGGCGTGGGGTGAGGCCATGGCTTTGTCTTTCCAGGAAAAAATGAGCCCCTGGCCGAAGCAGCAGGCCCAGGCAGAGCCTTGAGCTTGAAGCCCAGTAGGTCCGTGGCCCTCAGGGCCAGAGCAATGCTTTCAAGGCAGGGAAGCGGCCTGCAAGCTGAGTGGGAGTGGGGGAGGGGAGGCAGACAGCTGAAGCCGAGTCCAGAAGGGCGGCGATGGAAGAGCTGCAGCTGGGTCAGAGCCTGGAGGAGGGCGGGGCCTTCACTGAGGACCCCCCCACCCCCGAGGCCAGCCCTAGGCCCCGGCGGTCGCGCATGCGCCCTTGGCCTGTGCGGTGTGTGGGGGGTTGAACCCAAGCCCGCAGGGCTCCCGGAGCGGCCAGAGAAAGAAGGGCCCATGGAGAGGTAGGCGAGGTGGGCAGGGGGCGCCACCTTACTCTCCTCAGCTCCCTGAGGGAGAGAGACAGAGACAGAGACAGAGAGAGAGATCCCTGACCTCTGAGTCTCTGCCTCCACCGCTGGCTGGTGCCAACTCACGCGCCATCCCACTTCCAGCCATCACCCCCACGCCTGCCCCGGGGCCAGCCCCACCACAGAGAGGCCGGTTGGTTCCTGCTCACCTCTGTGCCGTCCCTTCCCGACCTGACCCCAGTGCAGGGGATAAGCTTCAGACAAGTCTTTCCATGTCCCTCTGCATGACAATAGACTTCCTCCCCTCTCCCATTCCACAGGCCCACCCACCCGGGACATCCACCTTTGTCATTAGCTCAGGAGAGGATGCAAGATGAGAATCTCTGCTATTGTGTGGGGAGACTCAGTTTCCCGGGTTTCCCCCATGGACACATGTTCTTCAGCTGGGTCTGATTTTCTCCAGACAAGCTGTCTTGGGAAGGATTTGGCCAGCCCTAAGAACCTGAAGGGAAAGGGCGGAGGGGGGTTCTCTCTCTGCCCCCGACAGCCCCGAGCTGTGTCGGTCCCTCAGACCTGGCCAGGGGCAGCCCATCCCCCGGCGCCCTTCCCCGGGGCATCCAAGGGCAGGCTCGGCGCCAGCCCCACCCCGCTCGCCACTGCCCGACCATCGTCCTCCCTCGGGGGGCCTGGGCAGGACAGGGACCCGGCTGTGGGAGGCCTCCAGATCTCAGGCCTGGCACACCGTTTACCAGGCTGCTTCCTCCTCTGACGGGGGCCCAGCACACGCCCCAGGAGACTTGGCAGCCGCCCCCAGGGCTCTATCCTCTGGAACTCGTCCCCTTGGAAGGGGCCTGGCCCAGGTGCCAGGTTCGGCTGGTCAGCCAGCCTCCTTTGGAGAAAGCAGGCAAGCCGAGCCAGGCTTGCAGTGGCCCTGGCGTGACACCTGCCACCTCAGGCAGAGGGCCTCCAGCGTGCCCTCCATGGCGGGTTTCTCCCCGGAGCCGTGGCCTGGGCACTAGGAAGGCCGGGCCTCCCCGACTCCCGGGAGGAGGGGCTAGCCCAGTTGCGCCCTGGCCCCCAAACCCTCTGGTGCCATCTGCCTGTCTCGGCACTTCTGACTCCACAGAGCCTTTCCTACATCTGGGCTGCCTGCCGTGGCAAAGTGCAGGCGTGGGGTGAGGCCATGGCTTTGTCTTTCCAGGAAAAAATGAGCCCCTGGCCGAAGCAGCAGGCCCAGGCAGAGCCTTGAGCTTGAAGCCCAGTAGGTCTGTGGCCCTCAGGGCCAGAGCCATGCTTTCAAGGCAGGCAAGCGGCCTGCAAGCTGAGTGGGAGTGGGGGAGGGGAGGCAGACAGCTGAAGCCGAGTCCAGAAGGGCGGCGATGGAAGAGCTGCAGCTGGGTCAGAGCCTGGAGGAGGGCGGGGCCTTCACTGAGGACCCCCCCCCCCCCGAGGCCAGCCCTAGGCCCCGGCGGTCGCGCATGCGCCCTTGGCCTGTGCGGTGTGTGGGGGGTTGAACCCAAGCCCGCAGGGCTCCCGGAGCGGCCAGAGAAAGAAGGGCCCATGGAGAGGTAGGCGAGGTGGGCAGGGGGCGCCACCTTACTCTCCTCAGCTCCCTGAGGGAGAGAGACAGAGACAGAGACAGAGAGAGAGATCCCTGACCTCTGAGTCTCTGCCTCCACCGCTGGCTGGTGCCAACTCACGCGCCATCCCACTTCCAGCCATCACCCCCACGCCTGCCCCGGGGCCAGCCCCACCACAGAGAGGCCGGTTGGTTCCTGCTCACCTCTGTGCCGTCCCTTCCCGACCTCACCCCAGTGCAGGGGATAAGCTTCAGACAAGTCTTTCCATGTCCCTCTGCATGACAATAGACTTCCTCCCCTCTCCCATTCCACAGGCCCACCCGGGACATCCACCTTTGTCATTAGCTCAGGAGAGGATGCAAGATGAGAATCTCTGCTATTGTGTGGGGAGACTCAGTTTCCCGGGTTTCCCCCATGGACACATGTTCTTCAGCTGGGTCTGATTTTCTCCAGACAAGCTGTCTTGGGAAGGATTTGGCCAGCCCTAAGAACCTGAAGGGAAAGGGCGGAGGGGGGTTCTCTCTCTGCCCCCGACAGCCCCGAGCTGGGTCGGTCCCTCAGACCTGGCCAGGGGCAGCCCATCCCCCGGCGCCCTTCCCCGGGGCATCCAAGGGCAGGCTCGGCGCCAGCCCCACCCCGCTCGCCACTGCCCGACCATCGTCCTCCCTCGGGGGGCCTGGGCAGGACAGGGACCCGGCTGTGGGAGGCCTCCAGATCTCAGGCCTGGCACACCGTTTACCAGGCTGCTTCCTCCTCTGACGGGGGCCCAGCACACGCCCCAGGAGACTTGGCAGCCGCCCCCAGGGCTCTAGCCTCTGGAACTCGTCCCCTTGGAAGGGGCCTGGCCCAGGTGCCAGGTTCGGCTGGTCGGCCAGCCTCCTTTGGAGAAAGCAGGCAAGCCGAGCCAGGCTTGCAGTGGCCCTGGCGTGACACCTGCCACCTCAGTCAGAGGGCCTCCCGCGTGCCCTCCATGGCGGGTTTCTCCCCGGAGCCGTGGCCTGGGCACTAGGAAGGCCGGGCCTCCCCGACTCCCGGGAGGAGGGGCTAGCCCAGTTGCGCCCTGGCCCCCAAACCCTCTGGTGCCATCTGCCTGTCTCGGCACTTCTGACTCTACAGAGCCTTTCCTACATCTGGGCTGCCTGCCGTGGCAAAGTGCAGGCGTGGGGTGAGGCCATGGCTTTGTCTTTCCAGGAAAAAATGAGCCCCTGGCCGAAGCAGCAGGCCCAGGCAGAGCCTTGAGCTTGAAGCCCAGTAGGTCTGTGGCCCTCAGGGCCAGAGCCATGCTTTCAAGGCAGGGAAGCGGCCTGCAAGCTGAGTGGGAGTGGGGGAGGGGAGGCAGACAGCTGAAGCCGAGTCCAGAAGGGCGGCGATGGAAGAGCTGCAGCTGGGTCAGAGCCTGGAGGGAGGGCGGGGCCTTCACTGAGGACACCCCCCCCCCCCCGAGGCCAGCCCTAGGCCCCGGCGGTCGCGCATGCGCCCTTGGCCTGTGCGGTGTGTGGGGGGTTGAACCCAAGCCCGCAGGGCTCCCGGAGCGGCCAGAGAAAGAAGGGCCCATGGAGAGGTAGGCGAGGTGGGCAGGGGGCGCCACCTTACTCTCCTCAGCTCCCTGAGGGAGAGAGACAGAGACAGAGACAGAGAGAGAGATCCCTGACCTCTGAGTCTCTGCCTCCACCGCTGGCTGGTGCCAACTCACGCGCCATCCCACTTCCAGCCATCACCCCCACGCCTGCCCCGGGGCCAGCCCCACCACAGAGAGGCCGGTTGGTTCCTGCTCACCTCTGTGCCGTCCCTTCCCGACCTGACCCCAGTGCAGGGGATAAGCTTCAGACAAGTCTTTCCATGTCCCTCTGCATGACAATAGACTTCCTCCCCTCTCCCATTCCACAGGCCCACCCACCCGGGACATCCACCTTTGTCATTAGCTCAGGAGAGGATGCAAGATGAGAATCTCTGCTATTGTGTGGGGAGACTCAGTTTCCCGGGTTTCCCCCATGGACACATGTTCTTCAGCTGGGTCTGATTTTCTCCAGACAAGCTGTCTTGGGAAGGATTTGGCCAGCCCTAAGAACCTGAAGGGAAAGGGCGGAGGGGGGTTCTCTCTCTGCCCCCGACAGCCCCGAGCTGTGTCGGTCCCTCAGACCTGGCCAGGGGCAGCCCATCCCCCGGCGCCCTTCCCCGGGGCATCCAAGGGCAGGCTCGGCGCCAGCCCCACCCCGCTCGCCACTGCCCGACCATCGTCCTCCCTCGGGGGGCCTGGGCAGGACAGGGACCCGGCTGTGGGAGGCCTCCAGATCTCAGGCCTGGCACACCGTTTACCAGGCTGCTTCCTCCTCTGACGGGGGCCCAGCACACGCCCCAGGAGACTTGGCAGCCGCCCCCAGGGCTCTATCCTCTGGAACTCGTCCCCTTGGAAGGGGCCTGGCCCAGGTGCCAGGTTCGGCTGGTCAGCCAGCCTCCTTTGGAGAAAGCAGGCAAGCCGAGCCAGGCTTGCAGTGGCCCTGGCGTGACACCTGCCACCTCAGGCAGAGGGCCTCCAGCGTGCCCTCCATGGCGGGTTTCTCCCCGGAGCCGTGGCCTGGGCACTAGGAAGGCCGGGCCTCCCCGACTCCCGGGAGGAGGGGCTAGCCCAGTTGCGCCCTGGCCCCCAAACCCTCTGGTGCCATCTGCCTGTCTCGGCACTTCTGACTCCACAGAGCCTTTCCTACATCTGGGCTGCCTGCCGTGGCAAAGTGCAGGCGTGGGGTGAGGCCATGGCTTTGTCTTTCCAGGAAAAAATGAGCCCCTGGCCGAAGCAGCAGGCCCAGGCAGAGCCTTGAGCTTGAAGCCCAGTAGGTCTGTGGCCCTCAGGGCCAGAGCCATGCTTTCAAGGCAGGGAAGCGGCCTGCAAGCTGAGTGGGAGTGGGGGAGGGGAGGCAGACAGCTGAAGCCGAGTCCAGAAGGGCGGCGATGGAAGAGCTGCAGCTGGGTCAGAGCCTGGAGGGAGGGCGGGGCCTTCACTGAGGACCCCCCCCCCCCCCGAGGCCAGCCCTAGGCCCCGGCGGTCGCGCATGCGCCCTTGGCCTGTGCGGTGTGTGGGGGGTTGAACCCAAGCCCGCAGGGCTCCCGGAGCGGCCAGAGAAAGAAGGGCCCATGGAGAGGTAGGCGAGGTGGGCAGGGGGCGCCACCTTACTCTCCTCAGCTCCCTGCGGGAGAGAGAGAGAGACAGAGACAGAGAGAGAGATCCCTGACCTCTGAGTCTCTGCCTCCACCGCTGGCTGGTGCCAACTCACGCGCCATCCCACTTCCAGCCATCACCCCCACGCCTGCCCCGGGGCCTGCCCCACCACAGAGAGGCCGGTTGGTTCCTGCTCACCTCTGTGCCGTCCCTTCCCGACCTCACCCCAGTGCAGGGGATAAGCTTCAGACAAGTCTTTCCATGTCCCTCTGCATGACAATAGACTTCCTCCCCTCTCCCATTCCACAGGCCCACCCACCCGGGACATCCACCTTTGTCATTAGCTCAGGAGAGGATGCAAGATGAGAATCTCTGCTATTGTGTGGGGAGACTCAGTTTCCCGGGTTTCCCCCATGGACACATGTTCTTCAGCTGGGTCTGATTTTCTCCAGACAAGCTGTCTTGGGAAGGATTTGGCCAGCCCTAAGAACCTGAAGGGAAAGGGCGGAGGGGGGTTCTCTCTCTGCCCCCGACAGCCCCGAGCTGGGTCGGTCCCTCAGACCTGGCCAGGGGCAGCCCATCCCCCGGCGCCCTTCCCCGGGGCATCCAAGGGCAGGCTCGGCGCCAGCCCCACCCCGCTCGCCACTGCCCGACCATCGTCCTCCCTCGGGGGGCCTGGGCAGGACAGGGACCCGGCTGTGGGAGGCCTCCAGATCTCAGGCCTGGCACACCGTTTACCAGGCTGCTTCCTCCTCTGACGGGGGCCCAGCACACGCCCCAGGAGACTTGGCAGCCGCCCCCAGGGCTCTATCCTCTGGAACTCGTCCCCTTGGAAGGGGCCTGGCCCAGGTGCCAGGTTCGGCTGGTCAGCCAGCCTCCTTTGGAGAAAGCAGGCAAGCCGAGCCAGGCTTGCAGTGGCCCTGGCGTGACACCTGCCACCTCAGGCAGAGGGCCTCCAGCGTGCCCTCCATGGCGGGTTTCTCCCCGGAGCCGTGGCCTGGGCACTAGGAAGGCCGGGCCTCCCCGACTCCCGGGAGGAGGGGCTAGCCCAGTTGCGCCCTGGCCCCCAAACCCTCTGGTGCCATCTGCCTGTCTCGGCACTTCTGACTCCACAGAGCCTTTCCTACATCTGGGCTGCCTGCCGTGGCAAAGTGCAGGCGTGGGGTGAGGCCATGGCTTTGTCTTTCCAGGAAAAAATGAGCCCCTGGCCGAAGCAGCAGGCCCAGGCAGAGCCTTGAGCTGGAAGCCCAGTAGGTCTGTGGCCCTCAGGGCCAGAGCCATGCTTTCAAGGCAGGGAAGCGGCCTGCAAGCTGAGTGGGAGTGGGGGAGGGGAGGCAGACAGCTGAAGCCGAGTCCAGAAGGGCGGCGATGGAAGAGCTGCAGCTAGGTCAGAGCCTGGAGGGAGGGCGGGGCCTTCACTGAGGACCCCCCCCCCCCGAGGCCAGCCCTAGGCCCCGGCGGTCGCGCATGCGCTCTTGGCCTGTGCGGTGTGTGGGGGGTTGAACCCAAGCCCGCAGGGCTCCCGGAGCGGCCAGAGAAAGAAGGGCCCATGGAGAGGTAGGCGAGGTGGGCAGGGGGCGCCACCTTACTCTCCTCAGCTCCCTGAGGGAGAGAGACAGAGACAGAGACAGAGAGAGAGATCCCTGACCTCTGAGTCTCTGCCTCCACCGCTGGCTGGTGCCAACTCACGCGCCATCCCACTTCCAGCCATCACCCCCACGCCTGCCCTGCGGCCAGCCCCACCACAGAGAGGCCGGTTGGTTCCTGCTCACCTCTGTGCCGTCCCTTCCCGACCTGACCCCAGTGCAGGGGATAAGCTTCAGACAAGTCTTTCCATGTCCCTCTGCATGACAATAGACTTCCTCCCCTCTCCCATTCCACAGGCCCACCCACCCGGGACATCCACCTTTGTCATTAGCTCAGGAGAGGATGCAAGATGAGAATCTCTGCTATTGTGTGGGGAGACTCAGTTTCCCGGGTTTCCCCCATGGACACATGTTCTTCAGCTGGGTCTGATTTTCTCCAGACAAGCTGTCTTGGGAAGGATTTGGCCAGCCCTAAGAACCTGAAGGGAAAGGGCGGGGGGGGTTCTCTCTCTGCCCCCGACAGCCCCGAGCTGGGTCGGTCCCTCAGACCTGGCCAGGGGCAGCCCATCCCCCGGCGCCCTTCCCCGGGGCATCCAAGGGCAGGCTCGGCGCCAGCCCCACCCCGCTCGCCACTGCCCGACCATCGTCCTCCCTCGGGGGGCCTGGGCAGGACAGGGACCCGGCTGTGGGCGGCCTCCAGATCTCAGGCCTGGCACACCGTTTACCAGGCTGCTTCCTCCTCTGACGGGGGCCCAGCACACGCCCCAGGAGTCTTGGCAGCCGCCCCCAGGGCTCTAGCCTCTGGAACTCGTCCCCTTGGAAGGGGCCTGGCCCAGGTGCCAGGTTCGGCTGGTCGGCCAGCCTCCTTTGGAGAAAGCAGGCAAGCCGAGCCAGGCTTGCAGTGGCCCTGGCGTGACACCTGCCACCTCAGGCAGAGGGCCTCCCGCGTGCCCTCCATGGCGGGTTTCTCCCCGGAGCCGTGGCCTGGGCACTAGGAAGGCCGGGCCTCCTCGACTCCCGGGAGGAGGGGCTAGCCCAGTTGCGCCCTGGCCCCCAAACCCTCTGGTGCCATCTGCCTGTCTCGGCACTTCTGACTCCACAGAGCCTTTCCTACATCTGGGCTGCCTGCCGTGGCAAAGTGCAGGCGTGGGGTGAGGCCATGGCTTTGTCTTTCCAGGAAAAAATGAGCCCCTGGCCGAAGCAGCAGGCCCAGGCAGAGCCTTGAGCTGGAAGCCCAGTAGGTCTGTGGCCCTCAGGGCCAGAGCCATGCTTTCAAGGCAGGGAAGCGGCCTGCAAGCTGAGTGGGAGTGGGGGAGGGGAGGCAGACAGCTGAAGCCGAGTCCAGAAGGGCGGCGATGGAAGAGCTGCAGCTGGGTCAGAGCCTGGAGGAGGGCGGGGCCTTCACTGAGGACCCCCCCACCCCCGAGGCCAGCCCTAGGCCCCGGCGGTCGCGCATGCGCCCTTGGCCTGTGCGGTGTGTGGGGGGTTGAACCCAAGCCCGCAGGGCTCCCGGAGCGGCCAGAGAAAGAAGGGCCCATGGAGAGGTAGGCGAGGTGGGCAGGGGGCGCCACCTTACTCTCCTCAGCTCCCTGAGGGAGAGAGACAGAGACAGAGACAGAGAGAGAGATCCCTGACCTCTGAGTCTCTGCCTCCACCGCTGGCTGGTGCCAACTCACGCGCCATCCCACTTCCAGCCATCACCCCCACGCCTGCCCCGGGGCCAGCCCCACCACAGAGAGGCCGGTTGGTTCCTGCTCACCTCTGTGCCGTCCCTTCCCGACCTCACCCCAGTGCAGGGGATAAGCTTCAGACAAGTCTTTCCATGTCCCTCTGCATGACAATAGACTTCCTCCCCTCTCCCATTCCACAGGCCCACCCGGGACATCCACCTTTGTCATTAGCTCAGGAGAGGATGCAAGATGAGAATCTCTGCTATTGTGTGGGGAGACTCAGTTTCCCGGGTTTCCCCCATGGACACATGTTCTTCAGCTGGGTCTGATTTTCTCCAGACAAGCTGTCTTGGGAAGGATTTGGCCAGCCCTAAGAACCTGAAGGGAAAGGGCGGAGGGGGGTTCTCTCTCTGCCCCCGACAGCCCCGAGCTGGGTCGGTCCCTCAGACCTGGCCAGGGGCAGCCCATCCCCCGGCGCCCTTCCCCGGGGCATCCAAGGGCAGGCTCGGCGCCAGCCCCACCCCGCTCGCCACTGCCCGACCATCGTCCTCCCTCGGGGGGCCTGGGCAGGACAGGGACCCGGCTGTGGGAGGCCTCCAGATCTCAGGCCTGGCACACCGTTTACCAGGCTGCTTCCTCCTCTGACGGGGGCCCAGCACACGCCCCAGGAGACTTGGCAGCCGCCCCCAGGGCTCTAGCCTCTGGAACTCGTCCCCTTGGAAGGGGCCTGGCCCAGGTGCCAGGTTCGGCTGGTCGGCCAGCCTCCTTTGGAGAAAGCAGGCAAGCCGAGCCAGGCTTGCAGTGGCCCTGGCGTGACACCTGCCACCTCAGTCAGAGGGCCTCCCGCGTGCCCTCCATGGCGGGTTTCTCCCCGGAGCCGTGGCCTGGGCACTAGGAAGGCCGGGCCTCCCCGACTCCCGGGAGGAGGGGCTAGCCCAGTTGCGCCCTGGCCCCCAAACCCTCTGGTGCCATCTGCCTGTCTCGGCACTTCTGACTCTACAGAGCCTTTCCTACATCTGGGCTGCCTGCCGTGGCAAAGTGCAGGCGTGGGGTGAGGCCATGGCTTTGTCTTTCCAGGAAAAAATGAGCCCCTGGCCGAAGCAGCAGGCCCAGGCAGAGCCTTGAGCTTGAAGCCCAGTAGGTCTGTGGCCCTCAGGGCCAGAGCCATGCTTTCAAGGCAGGGAAGCGGCCTGCAAGCTGAGTGGGAGTGGGGGAGGGGAGGCAGACAGCTGAAGCCGAGTCCAGAAGGGCGGCGATGGAAGAGCTGCAGCTGGGTCAGAGCCTGGAGGGAGGGCGGGGCCTTCACTGAGGACACCCCCCCCCCCCGAGGCCAGCCCTAGGCCCCGGCGGTCGCGCATGCGCCCTTGGCCTGTGCGGTGTGTGGGGGGTTGAACCCAAGCCCGCAGGGCTCCCGGAGCGGCCAGAGAAAGAAGGGCCCATGGAGAGGTAGGCGAGGTGGGCAGGGGGCGCCACCTTACTCTCCTCAGCTCCCTGAGGGAGAGAGACAGAGACAGAGACAGAGAGAGAGATCCCTGACCTCTGAGTCTCTGCCTCCACCGCTGGCTGGTGCCAACTCACGCGCCATCCCACTTCCAGCCATCACCCCCACGCCTGCCCCGGGGCCAGCCCCACCACAGAGAGGCCGGTTGGTTCCTGCTCACCTCTGTGCCGTCCCTTCCCGACCTGACCCCAGTGCAGGGGATAAGCTTCAGACAAGTCTTTCCATGTCCCTCTGCATGACAATAGACTTCCTCCCCTCTCCCATTCCACAGGCCCACCCACCCGGGACATCCACCTTTGTCATTAGCTCAGGAGAGGATGCAAGATGAGAATCTCTGCTATTGTGTGGGGAGACTCAGTTTCCCGGGTTTCCCCCATGGACACATGTTCTTCAGCTGGGTCTGATTTTCTCCAGACAAGCTGTCTTGGGAAGGATTTGGCCAGCCCTAAGAACCTGAAGGGAAAGGGCGGAGGGGGGTTCTCTCTCTGCCCCCGACAGCCCCGAGCTGTGTCGGTCCCTCAGACCTGGCCAGGGGCAGCCCATCCCCCGGCGCCCTTCCCCGGGGCATCCAAGGGCAGGCTCGGCGCCAGCCCCACCCCGCTCGCCACTGCCCGACCATCGTCCTCCCTCGGGGGGCCTGGGCAGGACAGGGACCCGGCTGTGGGAGGCCTCCAGATCTCAGGCCTGGCACACCGTTTACCAGGCTGCTTCCTCCTCTGACGGGGGCCCAGCACACGCCCCAGGAGACTTGGCAGCCGCCCCCAGGGCTCTATCCTCTGGAACTCGTCCCCTTGGAAGGGGCCTGGCCCAGGTGCCAGGTTCGGCTGGTCAGCCAGCCTCCTTTGGAGAAAGCAGGCAAGCCGAGCCAGGCTTGCAGTGGCCCTGGCGTGACACCTGCCACCTCAGGCAGAGGGCCTCCAGCGTGCCCTCCATGGCGGGTTTCTCCCCGGAGCCGTGGCCTGGGCACTAGGAAGGCCGGGCCTCCCCGACTCCCGGGAGGAGGGGCTAGCCCAGTTGCGCCCTGGCCCCCAAACCCTCTGGTGCCATCTGCCTGTCTCGGCACTTCTGACTCCACAGAGCCTTTCCTACATCTGGGCTGCCTGCCGTGGCAAAGTGCAGGCGTGGGGTGAGGCCATGGCTTTGTCTTTCCAGGAAAAAATGAGCCCCTGGCCGAAGCAGCAGGCCCAGGCAGAGCCTTGAGCTTGAAGCCCAGTAGGTCTGTGGCCCTCAGGGCCAGAGCCATGCTTTCAAGGCAGGGAAGCGGCCTGCAAGCTGAGTGGGAGTGGGGGAGGGGAGGCAGACAGCTGAAGCCGAGTCCAGAAGGGCGGCGATGGAAGAGCTGCAGCTGGGTCAGAGCCTGGAGGGAGGGCGGGGCCTTCACTGAGGACCCCCCCCCCCCCGAGGCCAGCCCTAGGCCCCGGCGGTCGCGCATGCGCCCTTGGCCTGTGCGGTGTGTGGGGGGTTGAACCCAAGCCCGCAGGGCTCCCGGAGCGGCCAGAGAAAGAAGGGCCCATGGAGAGGTAGGCGAGGTGGGCAGGGGGCGCCACCTTACTCTCCTCAGCTCCCTGCGGGAGAGAGAGAGAGACAGAGACAGAGAGAGAGATCCCTGACCTCTGAGTCTCTGCCTCCACCGCTGGCTGGTGCCAACTCACGCGCCATCCCACTTCCAGCCATCACCCCCACGCCTGCCCCGGGGCCTGCCCCACCACAGAGAGGCCGGTTGGTTCCTGCTCACCTCTGTGCCGTCCCTTCCCGACCTCACCCCAGTGCAGGGGATAAGCTTCAGACAAGTCTTTCCATGTCCCTCTGCATGACAATAGACTTCCTCCCCTCTCCCATTCCACAGGCCCACCCACCCGGGACATCCACCTTTGTCATTAGCTCAGGAGAGGATGCAAGATGAGAATCTCTGCTATTGTGTGGGGAGACTCAGTTTCCCGGGTTTCCCCCATGGACACATGTTCTTCAGCTGGGTCTGATTTTCTCCAGACAAGCTGTCTTGGGAAGGATTTGGCCAGCCCTAAGAACCTGAAGGGAAAGGGCGGAGGGGGGTTCTCTCTCTGCCCCCGACAGCCCCGAGCTGGGTCGGTCCCTCAGACCTGGCCAGGGGCAGCCCATCCCCCGGCGCCCTTCCCCGGGGCATCCAAGGGCAGGCTCGGCGCCAGCCCCACCCCGCTCGCCACTGCCCGACCATCGTCCTCCCTCGGGGGGCCTGGGCAGGACAGGGACCCGGCTGTGGGAGGCCTCCAGATCTCAGGCCTGGCACACCGTTTACCAGGCTGCTTCCTCCTCTGACGGGGGCCCAGCACACGCCCCAGGAGACTTGGCAGCCGCCCCCAGGGCTCTATCCTCTGGAACTCGTCCCCTTGGAAGGGGCCTGGCCCAGGTGCCAGGTTCGGCTGGTCAGCCAGCCTCCTTTGGAGAAAGCAGGCAAGCCGAGCCAGGCTTGCAGTGGCCCTGGCGTGACACCTGCCACCTCAGGCAGAGGGCCTCCAGCGTGCCCTCCATGGCGGGTTTCTCCCCGGAGCCGTGGCCTGGGCACTAGGAAGGCCGGGCCTCCCCGACTCCCGGGAGGAGGGGCTAGCCCAGTTGCGCCCTGGCCCCCAAACCCTCTGGTGCCATCTGCCTGTCTCGGCACTTCTGACTCCACAGAGCCTTTCCTACATCTGGGCTGCCTGCCGTGGCAAAGTGCAGGCGTGGGGTGAGGCCATGGCTTTGTCTTTCCAGGAAAAAATGAGCCCCTGGCCGAAGCAGCAGGCCCAGGCAGAGCCTTGAGCTGGAAGCCCAGTAGGTCTGTGGCCCTCAGGGCCAGAGCCATGCTTTCAAGGCAGGGAAGCGGCCTGCAAGCTGAGTGGGAGTGGGGGAGGGGAGGCAGACAGCTGAAGCCGAGTCCAGAAGGGCGGCGATGGAAGAGCTGCAGCTAGGTCAGAGCCTGGAGGGAGGGCGGGGCCTTCACTGAGGACCCCCCCCCCCGAGGCCAGCCCTAGGCCCCGGCGGTCGCGCATGCGCTCTTGGCCTGTGCGGTGTGTGGGGGGTTGAACCCAAGCCCGCAGGGCTCCCGGAGCGGCCAGAGAAAGAAGGGCCCATGGAGAGGTAGGCGAGGTGGGCAGGGGGCGCCACCTTACTCTCCTCAGCTCCCTGAGGGAGAGAGACAGAGACAGAGACAGAGAGAGAGATCCCTGACCTCTGAGTCTCTGCCTCCACCGCTGGCTGGTGCCAACTCACGCGCCATCCCACTTCCAGCCATCACCCCCACGCCTGCCCTGCGGCCAGCCCCACCACAGAGAGGCCGGTTGGTTCCTGCTCACCTCTGTGCCGTCCCTTCCCGACCTGACCCCAGTGCAGGGGATAAGCTTCAGACAAGTCTTTCCATGTCCCTCTGCATGACAATAGACTTCCTCCCCTCTCCCATTCCACAGGCCCACCCACCCGGGACATCCACCTTTGTCATTAGCTCAGGAGAGGATGCAAGATGAGAATCTCTGCTATTGTGTGGGGAGACTCAGTTTCCCGGGTTTCCCCCATGGACACATGTTCTTCAGCTGGGTCTGATTTTCTCCAGACAAGCTGTCTTGGGAAGGATTTGGCCAGCCCTAAGAACCTGAAGGGAAAGGGCGGGGGGGGTTCTCTCTCTGCCCCCGACAGCCCCGAGCTGGGTCGGTCCCTCAGACCTGGCCAGGGGCAGCCCATCCCCCGGCGCCCTTCCCCGGGGCATCCAAGGGCAGGCTCGGCGCCAGCCCCACCCCGCTCGCCACTGCCCGACCATCGTCCTCCCTCGGGGGGCCTGGGCAGGACAGGGACCCGGCTGTGGGCGGCCTCCAGATCTCAGGCCTGGCACACCGTTTACCAGGCTGCTTCCTCCTCTGACGGGGGCCCAGCACACGCCCCAGGAGTCTTGGCAGCCGCCCCCAGGGCTCTAGCCTCTGGAACTCGTCCCCTTGGAAGGGGCCTGGCCCAGGTGCCAGGTTCGGCTGGTCGGCCAGCCTCCTTTGGAGAAAGCAGGCAAGCCGAGCCAGGCTTGCAGTGGCCCTGGCGTGACACCTGCCACCTCAGGCAGAGGGCCTCCCGCGTGCCCTCCATGGCGGGTTTCTCCCCGGAGCCGTGGCCTGGGCACTAGGAAGGCCGGGCCTCCTCGACTCCCGGGAGGAGGGGCTAGCCCAGTTGCGCCCTGGCCCCCAAACCCTCTGGTGCCATCTGCCTGTCTCGGCACTTCTGACTCCACAGAGCCTTTCCTACATCTGGGCTGCCTGCCGTGGCAAAGTGCAGGCGTGGGGTGAGGCCATGGCTTTGTCTTTCCAGGAAAAAATGAGCCCCTGGCCGAAGCAGCAGGCCCAGGCAGAGCCTTGAGCTGGAAGCCCAGTAGGTCTGTGGCCCTCAGGGCCAGAGCCATGCTTTCAAGGCAGGGAAGCGGCCTGCAAGCTGAGTGGGAGTGGGGGAGGGGAGGCAGACAGCTGAAGCCGAGTCCAGAAGGGCGGCGATGGAAGAGCTGCAGCTGGGTCAGAGCCTGGAGGAGGGCGGGGCCTTCACTGAGGACCCCCCCACCCCCGAGGCCAGCCCTAGGCCCCGGCGGTCGCGCATGCGCCCTTGGCCTGTGCGGTGTGTGGGGGGTTGAACCCAAGCCCGCAGGGCTCCCGGAGCGGCCAGAGAAAGAAGGGCCCATGGAGAGGTAGGCGAGGTGGGCAGGGGGCGCCACCTTACTCTCCTCAGCTCCCTGAGGGAGAGAGACAGAGACAGAGACAGAGAGAGAGATCCCTGACCTCTGAGTCTCTGCCTCCACCGCTGGCTGGTGCCAACTCACGCGCCATCCCACTTCCAGCCATCACCCCCACGCCTGCCCCGGGGCCAGCCCCACCACAGAGAGGCCGGTTGGTTCCTGCTCACCTCTGTGCCGTCCCTTCCCGACCTCACCCCAGTGCAGGGGATAAGCTTCAGACAAGTCTTTCCATGTCCCTCTGCATGACAATAGACTTCCTCCCCTCTCCCATTCCACAGGCCCACCCGGGACATCCACCTTTGTCATTAGCTCAGGAGAGGATGCAAGATGAGAATCTCTGCTATTGTGTGGGGAGACTCAGTTTCCCGGGTTTCCCCCATGGACACATGTTCTTCAGCTGGGTCTGATTTTCTC
The DNA here is from genome assembly GCF_020826845.1 of Diceros bicornis minor. NCBI lineage: Eukaryota > Metazoa > Chordata > Mammalia > Perissodactyla > Rhinocerotidae > Diceros > Diceros bicornis. The sequence continues at coordinate 111,922 of NW_026691364.1, read as the reverse complement.
CAGACAAGCTGTCTTGGGAAGGATTTGGCCAGCCCTAAGAACCTGAAGGGAAAGGGCGGAGGGGGGTTCTCTCTCTGCCCCCGACAGCCCCGAGCTGGGTCGGTCCCTCAGACCTGGCCAGGGGCAGCCCATCCCCCGGCGCCCTTCCCCGGGGCATCCAAGGGCAGGCTCGGCGCCAGCCCCACCCCGCTCGCCACTGCCCGACCATCGTCCTCCCTCGGGGGGCCTGGGCAGGACAGGGACCCGGCTGTGGGAGGCCTCCAGATCTCAGGCCTGGCACACCGTTTACCAGGCTGCTTCCTCCTCTGACGGGGGCCCAGCACACGCCCCAGGAGACTTGGCAGCCGCCCCCAGGGCTCTAGCCTCTGGAACTCGTCCCCTTGGAAGGGGCCTGGCCCAGGTGCCAGGTTCGGCTGGTCGGCCAGCCTCCTTTGGAGAAAGCAGGCAAGCCGAGCCAGGCTTGCAGTGGCCCTGGCGTGACACCTGCCACCTCAGGCAGAGGGCCTCCCGCGTGCCCTCCATGGCGGGTTTCTCCCCGGAGCCGTGGCCTGGGCACTAGGAAGGCCGGGCCTCCCCGACTCCCGGGAGGAGGGGCTAGCCCAGTTGCGCCATGGCCCCCAAACCCTCTGGTGCCATCTGCCTGTCTCGGCACTTCTGACTCTACAGAGCCTTTCCTACATCTGGGCTGCCTGCCGTGGCAAAGTGCAGGCGTGGGGTGAGGCCATGGCTTTGTCTTTCCAGGAAAAAATGAGCCCCTGGCCGAAGCAGCAGGCCCAGGCAGAGCCTTGAGCTGGAAGCCCAGTAGGTCTGTGGCCCTCAGGGCCAGAGCCATGCTTTCAAGGCAGGGAAGCGGCCTGCAAGCTGAGTGGGAGTGGGGGAGGGGAGGCAGACAGCTGAAGCCGAGTCCAGAAGGGCGGCGATGGAAGAGCTGCAGCTGGGTCAGAGCCTGGAGGAGGGCGGGGCCTTCACTGAGGACCCCCCCACCCCCGAGGCCAGCCCTAGGCCCCGGCGGTCGCGCATGCGCCCTTGGCCTGTGCGGTGTGTGGGGGGTTGAACCCAAGCCCGCAGGGCTCCCGGAGCGGCCAGAGAAAGAAGGGCCCATGGAGAGGTAGGCGAGGTGGGCAGGGGGCGCCACCTTACTCTCCTCAGCTCCCTGAGGGAGAGAGACAGAGACAGAGACAGAGAGAGAGATCCCTGACCTCTGAGTCTCTGCCTCCACCGCTGGCTGGTGCCAACTCACGCGCCATCCCACTTCCAGCCATCACCCCCACGCCTGCCCCGGGGCCAGCCCCACCACAGAGAGGCCGGTTGGTTCCTGCTCACCTCTGTGCCATCCCTTCCCGACCTCACCCCAGTGCAGGGGATAAGCTTCAGACAAGTCTTTCCATGTCCCTCTGCATGACAATAGACTTCCTCCCCTCTCCCATTCCACAGGCCCACCCGGGACATCCACCTTTGTCATTAGCTCAGGAGAGGATGCAAGATGAGAATCTCTGCTATTGTGTGGGGAGACTCAGTTTCCCGGGTTTCCCCCATGGACACATGTTCTTCAGCTGGGTCTGATTTTCTCCAGACAAGCTGTCTTGGGAAGGATTTGGCCAGCCCTAAGAACCTGAAGGGAAAGGGCGGAGGGGGGTTCTCTCTCTGCCCCCGACAGCCCCGAGCTGTGTCGGTCCCTCAGACCTGGCCAGGGGCAGCCCATCCCCCGGCGCCCTTCCCCGGGGCATCCAAGGGCAGGCTCGGCGCCAGCCCCACCCCGCTCGCCACTGCCCGACCATCGTCCTCCCTCGGGGGGCCTGGGCAGGACAGGGACCCGGCTGTGGGAGGCCTCCAGATCTCAGGCCTGGCACACCGTTTACCAGGCTGCTTCCTCCTCTGACGGGGGCCCAGCACACGCCCCAGGAGACTTGGCAGCCGCCCCCAGGGCTCTAGCCTCTGGAACTCGTCCCCTTGGAAGGGGCCTGGCCCAGGTGCCAGGTTCGGCTGGTCGGCCAGCCTCCTTTGGAGAAAGCAGGCAAGCCGAGCCAGGCTTGCAGTGGCCCTGGCGTGACACCTGCCACCTCAGGCAGAGGGCCTCCCGCGTGCCCTCCATGGCGGGTTTCTCCCCGGAGCCGTGGCCTGGGCACTAGGAAGGCCGGGCCTCCCCGACTCCCGGGAGGAGGGGCTAGCCCAGTTGCGCCATGGCCCCCAAACCCTCTGGTGCCATCTGCCTGTCTCGGCACTTCTGACTCTACAGAGCCTTTCCTACATCTGGGCTGCCTGCCGTGGCAAAGTGCAGGCGTGGGGTGAGGCCATGGCTTTGTCTTTCCAGGAAAAAATGAGCCCCTGGCCGAAGCAGCAGGCCCAGGCAGAGCCTTGAGCTGGAAGCCCAGTAGGTCTGTGGCCCTCAGGGCCAGAGCCATGCTTTCAAGGCAGGGAAGCGGCCTGCAAGCTGAGTGGGAGTGGGGGAGGGGAGGCAGACAGCTGAAGCCGAGTCCAGAAGGGCGGCGATGGAAGAGCTGCAGCTGGGTCAGAGCCTGGAGGAGGGCGGGGCCTTCACTGAGGACCCCCCCACCCCCGAGGCCAGCCCTAGGCCCCGGCGGTCGCGCATGCGCCCTTGGCCTGTGCGGTGTGTGGGGGGTTGAACCCAAGCCCGCAGGGCTCCCGGAGCGGCCAGAGAAAGAAGGGCCCATGGAGAGGTAGGCGAGGTGGGCAGGGGGCGCCACCTTACTCTCCTCAGCTCCCTGAGGGAGAGAGACAGAGACAGAGACAGAGAGAGAGATCCCTGACCTCTGAGTCTCTGCCTCCACCGCTGGCTGGTGCCAACTCACGCGCCATCCCACTTCCAGCCATCACCCCCACGCCTGCCCCGGGGCCAGCCCCACCACAGAGAGGCCGGTTGGTTCCTGCTCACCTCTGTGCCATCCCTTCCCGACCTCACCCCAGTGCAGGGGATAAGCTTCAGACAAGTCTTTCCATGTCCCTCTGCATGACAATAGACTTCCTCCCCTCTCCCATTCCACAGGCCCACCCGGGACATCCACCTTTGTCATTAGCTCAGGAGAGGATGCAAGATGAGAATCTCTGCTATTGTGTGGGGAGACTCAGTTTCCCGGGTTTCCCCCATGGACACATGTTCTTCAGCTGGGTCTGATTTTCTCCAGACAAGCTGTCTTGGGAAGGATTTGGCCAGCCCTAAGAACCTGAAGGGAAAGGGCGGAGGGGGGTTCTCTCTCTGCCCCCGACAGCCCCGAGCTGTGTCGGTCCCTCAGACCTGGCCAGGGGCAGCCCATCCCCCGGCGCCCTTCCCCGGGGCATCCAAGGGCAGGCTCGGCGCCAGCCCCACCCCGCTCGCCACTGCCCGACCATCGTCCTCCCTCGGGGGGCCTGGGCAGGACAGGGACCCGGCTGTGGGAGGCCTCCAGATCTCAGGCCTGGCACACCGTTTACCAGGCTGCTTCCTCCTCTGACGGGGGCCCAGCACACGCCCCAGGAGACTTGGCAGCCGCCCCCAGGGCTCTAGCCTCTGGAACTCGTCCCCTTGGAAGGGGCCTGGCCCAGGTGCCAGGTTCGGCTGGTCGGCCAGCCTCCTTTGGAGAAAGCAGGCAAGCCGAGCCAGGCTTGCAGTGGCCCTGGCGTGACACCTGCCACCTCAGGCAGAGGGCCTCCCGCGTGCCCTCCATGGCGGGTTTCTCCCCGGAGCCGTGGCCTGGGCACTAGGAAGGCCGGGCCTCCCCGACTCCCGGGAGGAGGGGCTAGCCCAGTTGCGCCATGGCCCCCAAACCCTCTGGTGCCATCTGCCTGTCTCGGCACTTCTGACTCTACAGAGCCTTTCCTACATCTGGGCTGCCTGCCGTGGCAAAGTGCAGGCGTGGGGTGAGGCCATGGCTTTGTCTTTCCAGGAAAAAATGAGCCCCTGGCCGAAGCAGCAGGCCCAGGCAGAGCCTTGAGCTTGAAGCCCAGTAGGTCTGTGGCCCTCAGGGCCAGAGCCATGCTTTCAAGGCAGGGAAGCGGCCTGCAAGCTGAGTGGAGTGGGGGAGGGGAGGCAGACAGCTGAAGCCGAGTCCAGAAGGGCGGCGATGGAAGAGCTGCAGCTGGGTCAGAGCCTGGAGGGAGGGCGGGGCCTTCACTGAGGACCCCCCCCCCCCGAGGCCAGCCCTAGGCCCCGGCGGTCGCGCATGCGCCCTTGGCCTGTGCGGTGTGTGGGGGGTTGAACCCAAGCCCGCAGGGCTCCCGGAGCGGCCAGAGAAAGAAGGGCCCATGGAGAGGTAGGCGAGGTGGGCAGGGGGCGCCACCTTACTCTCCTCAGCTCCCTGCGGGAGAGAGAGAGAGACAGAGACAGAGAGAGAGATCCCTGACCTCTGAGTCTCTGCCTCCACCGCTGGCTGGTGCCAACTCACGCGCCATCCCACTTCCAGCCATCACCCCCACGCCTGCCCCGGGGCCTGCCCCACCACAGAGAGGCCGGTTGGTTCCTGCTCACCTCTGTGCCGTCCCTTCCCGACCTGACCCCAGTGCAGGGGATAAGCTTCAGACAAGTCTTTCCATGTCCCTCTGCATGACAATAGACTTCCTCCCCTCTCCCATTCCACAGGCCCACCCACCCGGGACATCCACCTTTGTCATTAGCTCAGGAGAGGATGCAAGATGAGAATCTCTGCTATTGTGTGGGGAGACTCAGTTTCCCGGGTTTCCCCCATGGACACATGTTCTTCAGCTGGGTCTGATTTTCTCCAGACAAGCTGTCTTGGGAAGGATTTGGCCAGCCCTAAGAACCTGAAGGGAAAGGGCGGAGGGGGGTTCTCTCTCTGCCCCCGACAGCCCCGAGCTGGGTCGGTCCCTCAGACCTGGCCAGGGGCAGCCCATCCCCCGGCGCCCTTCCCCGGGGCATCCAAGGGCAGGCTCGGCGCCAGCCCCACCCCGCTCGCCACTGCCCGACCATCGTCCTCCCTCGGGGGGCCTGGGCAGGACAGGGACCCGGCTGTGGGAGGCCTCCAGATCTCAGGCCTGGCACACCGTTTACCAGGCTGCTTCCTCCTCTGACGGGGGCCCAGCACACGCCCCAGGAGACTTGGCAGCCGCCCCCAGGGCTCTATCCTCTGGAACTCGTCCCCTTGGAAGGGGCCTGGCCCAGGTGCCAGGTTCGGCTGGTCAGCCAGCCTCCTTTGGAGAAAGCAGGCAAGCCGAGCCAGGCTTGCAGTGGCCCTGGCGTGACACCTGCCACCTCAGGCAGAGGGCCTCCAGCGTGCCCTCCATGGCGGGTTTCTCCCCGGAGCCGTGGCCTGGGCACTAGGAAGGCCGGGCCTCCCCGACTCCCGGGAGGAGGGGCTAGCCCAGTTGCGCCCTGGCCCCCAAACCCTCTGGTGCCATCTGCCTGTCTCGGCACTTCTGACTCCACAGAGCCTTTCCTACATCTGGGCTGCCTGCCGTGGCAAAGTGCAGGCGTGGGGTGAGGCCATGGCTTTGTCTTTCCAGGAAAAAATGAGCCCCTGGCCGAAGCAGCAGGCCCAGGCAGAGCCTTGAGCTGGAAGCCCAGTAGGTCTGTGGCCCTCAGGGCCAGAGCCATGCTTTCAAGGCAGGGAAGCGGCCTGCAAGCTGAGTGGGAGTGGGGGAGGGGAGGCAGACAGCTGAAGCCGAGTCCAGAAGGGCGGCGATGGAAGAGCTGCAGCTAGGTCAGAGCCTGGAGGGAGGGCGGGGCCTTCACTGAGGACCCCCCCCCCCCCCCGAGGCCAGCCCTAGGCCCCGGCGGTCGCGCATGCGCCCTTGGCCTGTGCGGTGTGTGGGGGGTTGAACCCAAGCCCGCAGGGCTCCCGGAGCGGCCAGAGAAAGAAGGGCCCATGGAGAGGTAGGCGAGGTGGGCAGGGGGCGCCACCTTACTCTCCTCAGCTCCCTGAGGGAGAGAGACAGAGACAGAGACAGAGAGAGAGATCCCTGACCTCTGAGTCTCTGCCTCCACCGCTGGCTGGTGCCAACTCACGCGCCATCCCACTTCCAGCCATCACCCCCACGCCTGCCCCGGGGCCAGCCCCACCACAGAGAGGCCGGTTGGTTCCTGCTCACCTCTGTGCCGTCCCTTCCCGACCTGACCCCAGTGCAGGGGATAAGCTTCAGACAAGTCTTTCCATGTCCCTCTGCATGACAATAGACTTCCTCCCCTCTCCCATTCCACAGGCCCACCCGGGACATCCACCTTTGTCATTAGCTCAGGAGAGGATGCAAGATGAGAATCTCTGCTATTGTGTGGGGAGACTCAGTTTCCCGGGTTTCCCCCATGGACACATGTTCTTCAGCTGGGTCTGATTTTCTCCAGACAAGCTGTCTTGGGAAGGATTTGGCCAGCCCTAAGAACCTGAAGGGAAAGGGCGGAGGGGGGTTCTCTCTCTGCCCCCGACAGCCCCGAGCTGGGTCGGTCCCTCAGACCTGGCCAGGGGCAGCCCATCCCCCGGCGCCCTTCCCCGGGGCATCCAAGGGCAGGCTCGGCGCCAGCCCCACCCCGCTCGCCACTGCCCGACCATCGTCCTCCCTCGGGGGGCCTGGGCAGGACAGGGACCCGGCTGTGGGAGGCCTCCAGATCTCAGGCCTGGCACACCGTTTACCAGGCTGCTTCCTCCTCTGACGGGGGCCCAGCACACGCCCCAGGAGACTTGGCAGCCGCCCCCAGGGCTCTAGCCTCTGGAACTCGTCCCCTTGGAAGGGGCCTGGCCCAGGTGCCAGGTTCGGCTGGTCGGCCAGCCTCCTTTGGAGAAAGCAGGCAAGCCGAGCCAGGCTTGCAGTGGCCCTGGCGTGACACCTGCCACCTCAGGCAGAGGGCCTCCCGCGTGCCCTCCATGGCGGGTTTCTCCCCGGAGCCGTGGCCTGGGCACTAGGAAGGCCGGGCCTCCCCGACTCCCGGGAGGAGGGGCTAGCCCAGTTGCGCCCTGGCCCCCAAACCCTCTGGTGCCATCTGCCTGTCTCGGCACTTCTGACTCTACAGAGCCTTTCCTACATCTGGGCTGCCTGCCGTGGCAAAGTGCAGGCGTGGGGTGAGGCCATGGCTTTGTCTTTCCAGGAAAAAATGAGCCCCTGGCCGAAGCAGCAGGCCCAGGCAGAGCCTTGAGCTTGAAGCCCTGTAGGTCCGTGGCCCTCAGGGCCAGAGCAATGCTTTCAAGGCAGGGAAGCGGCCTGCAAGCTGAGTGGGAGTGGGGGAGGGGAGGCAGACAGCTGAAGCCGAGTCCAGAAGGGCGGCGATGGAAGAGCTGCAGCTGGGTCAGAGCCTGGAGGAGGGCGGGGCCTTCACTGAGGACCCCCCCACCCCCGAGGCCAGCCCTAGGCCCCGGCGGTCGCGCATGCGCCCTTGGCCTGTGCGGTGTGTGGGGGGTTGAACCCAAGCCCGCAGGGCTCCCGGAGCGGCCAGAGAAAGAAGGGCCCATGGAGAGGTAGGCGAGGTGGGCAGGGGGCGCCACCTTACTCTCCTCAGCTCCCTGAGGGAGAGAGACAGAGACAGAGACAGAGAGAGAGATCCCTGACCTCTGAGTCTCTGCCTCCACCGCTGGCTGGTGCCAACTCACGCGCCATCCCACTTCCAGCCATCACCCCCACGCCTGCCCCGGGGCCAGCCCCACCACAGAGAGGCCGGTTGGTTCCTGCTCACCTCTGTGCCGTCCCTTCCCGACCTGACCCCAGTGCAGGGGATAAGCTTCAGACAAGTCTTTCCATGTCCCTCTGCATGACAATAGACTTCCTCCCCTCTCCCATTCCACAGGCCCACCCACCCGGGACATCCACCTTTGTCATTAGCTCAGGAGAGGATGCAAGATGAGAATCTCTGCTATTGTGTGGGGAGACTCAGTTTCCCGGGTTTCCCCCATGGACACATGTTCTTCAGCTGGGTCTGATTTTCTCCAGACAAGCTGTCTTGGGAAGGATTTGGCCAGCCCTAAGAACCTGAAGGGAAAGGGCGGAGGGGGGTTCTCTCTCTGCCCCCGACAGCCCCGAGCTGTGTCGGTCCCTCAGACCTGGCCAGGGGCAGCCCATCCCCCGGCGCCCTTCCCCGGGGCATCCAAGGGCAGGCTCGGCGCCAGCCCCACCCCGCTCGCCACTGCCCGACCATCGTCCTCCCTCGGGGGGCCTGGGCAGGACAGGGACCCGGCTGTGGGAGGCCTCCAGATCTCAGGCCTGGCACACCGTTTACCAGGCTGCTTCCTCCTCTGACGGGGGCCCAGCACACGCCCCAGGAGACTTGGCAGCCGCCCCCAGGGCTCTATCCTCTGGAACTCGTCCCCTTGGAAGGGGCCTGGCCCAGGTGCCAGGTTCGGCTGGTCAGCCAGCCTCCTTTGGAGAAAGCAGGCAAGCCGAGCCAGGCTTGCAGTGGCCCTGGCGTGACACCTGCCACCTCAGGCAGAGGGCCTCCAGCGTGCCCTCCATGGCGGGTTTCTCCCCGGAGCCGTGGCCTGGGCACTAGGAAGGCCGGGCCTCCCCGACTCCCGGGAGGAGGGGCTAGCCCAGTTGCGCCCTGGCCCCCAAACCCTCTGGTGCCATCTGCCTGTCTCGGCACTTCTGACTCCACAGAGCCTTTCCTACATCTGGGCTGCCTGCCGTGGCAAAGTGCAGGCGTGGGGTGAGGCCATGGCTTTGTCTTTCCAGGAAAAAATGAGCCCCTGGCCGAAGCAGCAGGCCCAGGCAGAGCCTTGAGCTTGAAGCCCAGTAGGTCTGTGGCCCTCAGGGCCAGAGCCATGCTTTCAAGGCAGGCAAGCGGCCTGCAAGCTGAGTGGGAGTGGGGGAGGGGAGGCAGACAGCTGAAGCCGAGTCCAGAAGGGCTGCGATGGAAGAGCTGCAGCTGGGTCAGAGCCTGGAGGAGGGCGGGGCCTTCACTGAGGACCCCCCCCCCCCCCCCCCGAGGCCAGCCCTAGGCCCCGGCGGTCGCGCATGCGCCCTTGGCCTGTGCGGTGTGTGGGGGGTTGAACCCAAGCCCGCAGGGCTCCCGGAGCGGCCAGAGAAAGAAGGGCCCATGGAGAGGTAGGCGAGGTGGGCAGGGGGCGCCACCTTACTCTCCTCAGCTCCCTGAGGGAGAGAGACAGAGACAGAGACAGAGAGAGAGATCCCTGACCTCTGAGTCTCTGCCTCCACCGCTGGCTGGTGCCAACTCACGCGCCATCCCACTTCCAGCCATCACCCCCACGCCTGCCCCGGGGCCAGCCCCACCACAGAGAGGCCGGTTGGTTCCTGCTCACCTCTGTGCCGTCCCTTCCCGACCTCACCCCAGTGCAGGGGATAAGCTTCAGACAAGTCTTTCCATGTCCCTCTGCATGACAATAGACTTCCTCCCCTCTCCCATTCCACAGGCCCACCCGGGACATCCACCTTTGTCATTAGCTCAGGAGAGGATGCAAGATGAGAATCTCTGCTATTGTGTGGGGAGACTCAGTTTCCCGGGTTTCCCCCATGGACACATGTTCTTCAGCTGGGTCTGATTTTCTCCAGACAAGCTGTCTTGGGAAGGATTTGGCCAGCCCTAAGAACCTGAAGGGAAAGGGCGGAGGGGGGTTCTCTCTCTGCCCCCGACAGCCCCGAGCTGGGTCGGTCCCTCAGACCTGGCCAGGGGCAGCCCATCCCCCGGCGCCCTTCCCCGGGGCATCCAAGGGCAGGCTCGGCGCCAGCCCCACCCCGCTCGCCACTGCCCGACCATCGTCCTCCCTCGGGGGGCCTGGGCAGGACAGGGACCCGGCTGTGGGAGGCCTCCAGATCTCAGGCCTGGCACACCGTTTACCAGGCTGCTTCCTCCTCTGACGGGGGCCCAGCACACGCCCCAGGAGACTTGGCAGCCGCCCCCAGGGCTCTAGCCTCTGGAACTCGTCCCCTTGGAAGGGGCCTGGCCCAGGTGCCAGGTTCGGCTGGTCGGCCAGCCTCCTTTGGAGAAAGCAGGCAAGCCGAGCCAGGCTTGCAGTGGCCCTGGCGTGACACCTGCCACCTCAGGCAGAGGGCCTCCCGCGTGCCCTCCATGGCGGGTTTCTCCCCGGAGCCGTGGCCTGGGCACTAGGAAGGCCGGGCCTCCCCGACTCCCGGGAGGAGGGGCTAGCCCAGTTGCGCCCTGGCCCCCAAACCCTCTGGTGCCATCTGCCTGTCTCGGCACTTCTGACTCTACAGAGCCTTTCCTACATCTGGGCTGCCTGCCGTGGCAAAGTGCAGGCGTGGGGTGAGGCCATGGCTTTGTCTTTCCAGGAAAAAATGAGCCCCTGGCCGAAGCAGCAGGCCCAGGCAGAGCCTTGAGCTTGAAGCCCAGTAGGTCTGTGGCCCTCAGGGCCAGAGCCATGCTTTCAAGGCAGGGAAGCGGCCTGCAAGCTGAGTGGGAGTGGGGGAGGGGAGGCAGACAGCTGAAGCCGAGTCCAGAAGGGCGGCGATGGAAGAGCTGCAGCTGGGTCAGAGCCTGGAGGAGGGCGGGGCCTTCACTGAGGACCCCCCCACCACCGAGGCCAGCCCTAGGCCCCGGCGGTCGCGCATGCGCCCTTGGCCTGTGCGGTGTGTGGGGGGTTGAACCCAAGCCCGCAGGGCTCCCGGAGCGGCCAGAGAAAGAAGGGCCCATGGAGAGGTAGGCGAGGTGGGCAGGGGGCGCCACCTTACTCTCCTCAGCTCCCTGAGGGAGAGAGACAGAGACAGAGACAGAGAGAGAGATCCCTGACCTCTGAGTCTCTGCCTCCACCGCTGGCTGGTGCCAACTCACGCGCCATCCCACTTCCAGCCATCACCCCCACGCCTGCCCCGGGGCCAGCCCCACCACAGAGAGGCCGGTTGGTTCCTGCTCACCTCTGTGCCGTCCCTTCCCGACCTGACCCCAGTGCAGGGGATAAGCTTCAGACAAGTCTTTCCATGTCCCTCTGCATGACAATAGACTTCCTCCCCTCTCCCATTCCACAGGCCCACCCACCCGGGACATCCACCTTTGTCATTAGCTCAGGAGAGGATGCAAGATGAGAATCTCTGCTATTGTGTGGGGAGACTCAGTTTCCCGGGTTTCCCCCATGGACACATGTTCTTCAGCTGGGTCTGATTTTCTCCAGACAAGCTGTCTTGGGAAGGATTTGGCCAGCCCTAAGAACCTGAAGGGAAAGGGCGGAGGGGGGTTCTCTCTCTGCCCCCGACAGCCCCGAGCTGTGTCGGTCCCTCAGACCTGGCCAGGGGCAGCCCATCCCCCGGCGCCCTTCCCCGGGGCATCCAAGGGCAGGCTCGGCGCCAGCCCCACCCCGCTCGCCACTGCCCGACCATCGTCCTCCCTCGGGGGGCCTGGGCAGGACAGGGACCCGGCTGTGGGAGGCCTCCAGATCTCAGGCCTGGCACACCGTTTACCAGGCTGCTTCCTCCTCTGACGGGGGCCCAGCACACGCCCCAGGAGACTTGGCAGCCGCCCCCAGGGCTCTATCCTCTGGAACTCGTCCCCTTGGAAGGGGCCTGGCCCAGGTGCCAGGTTCGGCTGGTCAGCCAGCCTCCTTTGGAGAAAGCAGGCAAGCCGAGCCAGGCTTGCAGTGGCCCTGGCGTGACACCTGCCACCTCAGGCAGAGGGCCTCCAGCGTGCCCTCCATGGCGGGTTTCTCCCCGGAGCCGTGGCCTGGGCACTAGGAAGGCCGGGCCTCCCCGACTCCCGGGAGGAGGGGCTAGCCCAGTTGCGCCCTGGCCCCCAAACCCTCTGGTGCCATCTGCCTGTCTCGGCACTTCTGACTCCACAGAGCCTTTCCTACATCTGGGCTGCCTGCCGTGGCAAAGTGCAGGCGTGGGGTGAGGCCATGGCTTTGTCTTTCCAGGAAAAAATGAGCCCCTGGCCGAAGCAGCAGGCCCAGGCAGAGCCTTGAGCTTGAAGCCCAGTAGGTCTGTGGCCCTCAGGGCCAGAGCCATGCTTTCAAGGCAGGCAAGCGGCCTGCAAGCTGAGTGGGAGTGGGGGAGGGGAGGCAGACAGCTGAAGCCGAGTCCAGAAGGGCTGCGATGGAAGAGCTGCAGCTGGGTCAGAGCCTGGAGGAGGGCGGGGCCTTCACTGAGGACCCCCCCCCCCCCCCCGAGGCCAGCCCTAGGCCCCGGCGGTCGCGCATGCGCCCTTGGCCTGTGCGGTGTGTGGGGGGTTGAACCCAAGCCCGCAGGGCTCCCGGAGCGGCCAGAGAAAGAAGGGCCCATGGAGAGGTAGGCGAGGTGGGCAGGGGGCGCCACCTTACTCTCCTCAGCTCCCTGAGGGAGAGAGACAGAGACAGAGACAGAGAGAGAGATCCCTGACCTCTGAGTCTCTGCCTCCACCGCTGGCTGGTGCCAACTCACGCGCCATCCCACTTCCAGCCATCACCCCCACGCCTGCCCCGGGGCCAGCCCCACCACAGAGAGGCCGGTTGGTTCCTGCTCACCTCTGTGCCGTCCCTTCCCGACCTCACCCCAGTGCAGGGGATAAGCTTCAGACAAGTCTTTCCATGTCCCTCTGCATGACAATAGACTTCCTCCCCTCTCCCATTCCACAGGCCCACCCGGGACATCCACCTTTGTCATTAGCTCAGGAGAGGATGCAAGATGAGAATCTCTGCTATTGTGTGGGGAGACTCAGTTTCCCGGGTTTCCCCCATGGACACATGTTCTTCAGCTGGGTCTGATTTTCTCCAGACAAGCTGTCTTGGGAAGGATTTGGCCAGCCCTAAGAACCTGAAGGGAAAGGGCGGAGGGGGGTTCTCTCTCTGCCCCCGACAGCCCCGAGCTGGGTCGGTCCCTCAGACCTGGCCAGGGGCAGCCCATCCCCCGGCGCCCTTCCCCGGGGCATCCAAGGGCAGGCTCGGCGCCAGCCCCACCCCGCTCGCCACTGCCCGACCATCGTCCTCCCTCGGGGGGCCTGGGCAGGACAGGGACCCGGCTGTGGGAGGCCTCCAGATCTCAGGCCTGGCACACCGTTTACCAGGCTGCTTCCTCCTCTGACGGGGGCCCAGCACACGCCCCAGGAGACTTGGCAGCCGCCCCCAGGGCTCTAGCCTCTGGAACTCGTCCCCTTGGAAGGGGCCTGGCCCAGGTGCCAGGTTCGGCTGGTCGGCCAGCCTCCTTTGGAGAAAGCAGGCAAGCCGAGCCAGGCTTGCAGTGGCCCTGGCGTGACACCTGCCACCTCAGGCAGAGGGCCTCCCGCGTGCCCTCCATGGCGGGTTTCTCCCCGGAGCCGTGGCCTGGGCACTAGGAAGGCCGGGCCTCCCCGACTCCCGGGAGGAGGGGCTAGCCCAGTTGCGCCCTGGCCCCCAAACCCTCTGGTGCCATCTGCCTGTCTCGGCACTTCTGACTCTACAGAGCCTTTCCTACATCTGGGCTGCCTGCCGTGGCAAAGTGCAGGCGTGGGGTGAGGCCATGGCTTTGTCTTTCCAGGAAAAAATGAGCCCCTGGCCGAAGCAGCAGGCCCAGGCAGAGCCTTGAGCTTGAAGCCCAGTAGGTCTGTGGCCCTCAGGGCCAGAGCCATGCTTTCAAGGCAGGGAAGCGGCCTGCAAGCTGAGTGGGAGTGGGGGAGGGGAGGCAGACAGCTGAAGCCGAGTCCAGAAGGGCGGCGATGGAAGAGCTGCAGCTGGGTCAGAGCCTGGAGGGAGGGCGGGGCCTTCACTGAGGACACCCCCCCCCCCCCCGAGGCCAGCCCTAGGCCCCGGCGGTCGCGCATGCGCCCTTGGCCTGTGCGGTGTGTGGGGGGTTGAACCCAAGCCCGCAGGGCTCCCGGAGCGGCCAGAGAAAGAAGGGCCCATGGAGAGGTAGGCGAGGTGGGCAGGGGGCGCCACCTTACTCTCCTCAGCTCCCTGAGGGAGAGAGACAGAGACAGAGACAGAGAGAGAGATCCCTGACCTCTGAGTCTCTGCCTCCACCGCTGGCTGGTGCCAACTCACGCGCCATCCCACTTCCAGCCATCACCCCCACGCCTGCCCCGGGGCCAGCCCCACCACAGAGAGGCCGGTTGGTTCCTGCTCACCTCTGTGCCGTCCCTTCCCGACCTGACCCCAGTGCAGGGGATAAGCTTCAGACAAGTCTTTCCATGTCCCTCTGCATGACAATAGACTTCCTCCCCTCTCCCATTCCACAGGCCCACCCACCCGGGACATCCACCTTTGTCATTAGCTCAGGAGAGGATGCAAGATGAGAATCTCTGCTATTGTGTGGGGAGACTCAGTTTCCCGGGTTTCCCCCATGGACACATGTTCTTCAGCTGGGTCTGATTTTCTCCAGACAAGCTGTCTTGGGAAGGATTTGGCCAGCCCTAAGAACCTGAAGGGAAAGGGCGGAGGGGGGTTCTCTCTCTGCCCCCGACAGCCCCGAGCTGTGTCGGTCCCTCAGACCTGGCCAGGGGCAGCCCATCCCCCGGCGCCCTTCCCCGGGGCATCCAAGGGCAGGCTCGGCGCCAGCCCCACCCCGCTCGCCACTGCCCGACCATCGTCCTCCCTCGGGGGGCCTGGGCAGGACAGGGACCCGGCTGTGGGAGGCCTCCAGATCTCAGGCCTGGCACACCGTTTACCAGGCTGCTTCCTCCTCTGACGGGGGCCCAGCACACGCCCCAGGAGACTTGGCAGCCGCCCCCAGGGCTCTATCCTCTGGAACTCGTCCCCTTGGAAGGGGCCTGGCCCAGGTGCCAGGTTCGGCTGGTCAGCCAGCCTCCTTTGGAGAAAGCAGGCAAGCCGAGCCAGGCTTGCAGTGGCCCTGGCGTGACACCTGCCACCTCAGGCAGAGGGCCTCCAGCGTGCCCTCCATGGCGGGTTTCTCCCCGGAGCCGTGGCCTGGGCACTAGGAAGGCCGGGCCTCCCCGACTCCCGGGAGGAGGGGCTAGCCCAGTTGCGCCCTGGCCCCCAAACCCTCTGGTGCCATCTGCCTGTCTCGGCACTTCTGACTCCACAGAGCCTTTCCTACATCTGGGCTGCCTGCCGTGGCAAAGTGCAGGCGTGGGGTGAGGCCATGGCTTTGTCTTTCCAGGAAAAAATGAGCCCCTGGCCGAAGCAGCAGGCCCAGGCAGAGCCTTGAGCTTGAAGCCCAGTAGGTCTGTGGCCCTCAGGGCCAGAGCCATGCTTTCAAGGCAGGCAAGCGGCCTGCAAGCTGAGTGGGAGTGGGGGAGGGGAGGCAGACAGCTGAAGCCGAGTCCAGAAGGGCGGCGATGGAAGAGCTGCAGCTGGGTCAGAGCCTGGAGGAGGGCGGGGCCTTCACTGAGGACCCCCCCCCCCGAGGCCAGCCCTAGGCCCCGGCGGTCGCGCATGCGCCCTTGGCCTGTGCGGTGTGTGGGGGGTTGAACCCAAGCCCGCAGGGCTCCCGGAGCGGCCAGAGAAAGAAGGGCCCATGGAGAGGTAGGCGAGGTGGGCAGGGGGCGCCACCTTACTCTCCTCAGCTCCCTGAGGGAGAGAGACAGAGACAGAGACAGAGAGAGAGATCCCTGACCTCTGAGTCTCTGCCTCCACCGCTGGCTGGTGCCAACTCACGCGCCATCCCACTTCCAGCCATCACCCCCACGCCTGCCCCGGGGCCAGCCCCACCACAGAGAGGCCGGTTGGTTCCTGCTCACCTCTGTGCCGTCCCTTCCCGACCTCACCCCAGTGCAGGGGATAAGCTTCAGACAAGTCTTTCCATGTCCCTCTGCATGACAATAGACTTCCTCCCCTCTCCCATTCCACAGGCCCACCCGGGACATCCACCTTTGTCATTAGCTCAGGAGAGGATGCAAGATGAGAATCTCTGCTATTGTGTGGGGAGACTCAGTTTCCCGGGTTTCCCCCATGGACACATGTTCTTCAGCTGGGTCTGATTTTCTCCAGACAAGCTGTCTTGGGAAGGATTTGGCCAGCCCTAAGAACCTGAAGGGAAAGGGCGGAGGGGGGTTCTCTCTCTGCCCCCGACAGCCCCGAGCTGGGTCGGTCCCTCAGACCTGGCCAGGGGCAGCCCATCCCCCGGCGCCCTTCCCCGGGGCATCCAAGGGCAGGCTCGGCGCCAGCCCCACCCCGCTCGCCACTGCCCGACCATCGTCCTCCCTCGGGGGGCCTGGGCAGGACAGGGACCCGGCTGTGGGAGGCCTCCAGATCTCAGGCCTGGCACACCGTTTACCAGGCTGCTTCCTCCTCTGACGGGGGCCCAGCACACGCCCCAGGAGACTTGGCAGCCGCCCCCAGGGCTCTAGCCTCTGGAACTCGTCCCCTTGGAAGGGGCCTGGCCCAGGTGCCAGGTTCGGCTGGTCGGCCAGCCTCCTTTGGAGAAAGCAGGCAAGCCGAGCCAGGCTTGCAGTGGCCCTGGCGTGACACCTGCCACCTCAGGCAGAGGGCCTCCCGCGTGCCCTCCATGGCGGGTTTCTCCCCGGAGCCGTGGCCTGGGCACTAGGAAGGCCGGGCCTCCCCGACTCCCGGGAGGAGGGGCTAGCCCAGTTGCGCCCTGGCCCCCAAACCCTCTGGTGCCATCTGCCTGTCTCGGCACTTCTGACTCTACAGAGCCTTTCCTACATCTGGGCTGCCTGCCGTGGCAAAGTGCAGGCGTGGGGTGAGGCCATGGCTTTGTCTTTCCAGGAAAAAATGAGCCCCTGGCCGAAGCAGCAGGCCCAGGCAGAGCCTTGAGCTTGAAGCCCAGTAGGTCCGTGGCCCTCAGGGCCAGAGCAATGCTTTCAAGGCAGGGAAGCGGCCTGCAAGCTGAGTGGGAGTGGGGGAGGGGAGGCAGACAGCTGAAGCCGAGTCCAGAAGGGCGGCGATGGAAGAGCTGCAGCTGGGTCAGAGCCTGGAGGAGGGCGGGGCCTTCACTGAGGACCCCCCCACCCCCGAGGCCAGCCCTAGGCCCCGGCGGTCGCGCATGCGCCCTTGGCCTGTGCGGTGTGTGGGGGGTTGAACCCAAGCCCGCAGGGCTCCCGGAGCGGCCAGAGAAAGAAGGGCCCATGGAGAGGTAGGCGAGGTGGGCAGGGGGCGCCACCTTACTCTCCTCAGCTCCCTGAGGGAGAGAGACAGAGACAGAGACAGAGAGAGAGATCCCTGACCTCTGAGTCTCTGCCTCCACCGCTGGCTGGTGCCAACTCACGCGCCATCCCACTTCCAGCCATCACCCCCACGCCTGCCCCGGGGCCAGCCCCACCACAGAGAGGCCGGTTGGTTCCTGCTCACCTCTGTGCCGTCCCTTCCCGACCTGACCCCAGTGCAGGGGATAAGCTTCAGACAAGTCTTTCCATGTCCCTCTGCATGACAATAGACTTCCTCCCCTCTCCCATTCCACAGGCCCACCCACCCGGGACATCCACCTTTGTCATTAGCTCAGGAGAGGATGCAAGATGAGAATCTCTGCTATTGTGTGGGGAGACTCAGTTTCCCGGGTTTCCCCCATGGACACATGTTCTTCAGCTGGGTCTGATTTTCTCCAGACAAGCTGTCTTGGGAAGGATTTGGCCAGCCCTAAGAACCTGAAGGGAAAGGGCGGAGGGGGGTTCTCTCTCTGCCCCCGACAGCCCCGAGCTGTGTCGGTCCCTCAGACCTGGCCAGGGGCAGCCCATCCCCCGGCGCCCTTCCCCGGGGCATCCAAGGGCAGGCTCGGCGCCAGCCCCACCCCGCTCGCCACTGCCCGACCATCGTCCTCCCTCGGGGGGCCTGGGCAGGACAGGGACCCGGCTGTGGGAGGCCTCCAGATCTCAGGCCTGGCACACCGTTTACCAGGCTGCTTCCTCCTCTGACGGGGGCCCAGCACACGCCCCAGGAGACTTGGCAGCCGCCCCCAGGGCTCTATCCTCTGGAACTCGTCCCCTTGGAAGGGGCCTGGCCCAGGTGCCAGGTTCGGCTGGTCAGCCAGCCTCCTTTGGAGAAAGCAGGCAAGCCGAGCCAGGCTTGCAGTGGCCCTGGCGTGACACCTGCCACCTCAGGCAGAGGGCCTCCAGCGTGCCCTCCATGGCGGGTTTCTCCCCGGAGCCGTGGCCTGGGCACTAGGAAGGCCGGGCCTCCCCGACTCCCGGGAGGAGGGGCTAGCCCAGTTGCGCCCTGGCCCCCAAACCCTCTGGTGCCATCTGCCTGTCTCGGCACTTCTGACTCCACAGAGCCTTTCCTACATCTGGGCTGCCTGCCGTGGCAAAGTGCAGGCGTGGGGTGAGGCCATGGCTTTGTCTTTCCAGGAAAAAATGAGCCCCTGGCCGAAGCAGCAGGCCCAGGCAGAGCCTTGAGCTTGAAGCCCAGTAGGTCTGTGGCCCTCAGGGCCAGAGCCATGCTTTCAAGGCAGGCAAGCGGCCTGCAAGCTGAGTGGGAGTGGGGGAGGGGAGGCAGACAGCTGAAGCCGAGTCCAGAAGGGCGGCGATGGAAGAGCTGCAGCTGGGTCAGAGCCTGGAGGAGGGCGGGGCCTTCACTGAGGACCCCCCCCCCCCCGAGGCCAGCCCTAGGCCCCGGCGGTCGCGCATGCGCCCTTGGCCTGTGCGGTGTGTGGGGTTTGAACCCAAGCCCGCAGGGCTCCCGGAGCGGCCAGAGAAAGAAGGGCCCATGGAGAGGTAGGCGAGGTGGGCAGGGGGCGCCACCTTACTCTCCTCAGCTCCCTGAGGGAGAGAGACAGAGACAGAGACAGAGAGAGAGATCCCTGACCTCTGAGTCTCTGCCTCCACCGCTGGCTGGTGCCAACTCACGCGCCATCCCACTTCCAGCCATCACCCCCACGCCTGCCCCGGGGCCAGCCCCACCACAGAGAGGCCGGTTGGTTCCTGCTCACCTCTGTGCCGTCCCTTCCCGACCTGACCCCAGTGCAGGGGATAAGCTTCAGACAAGTCTTTCCATGTCCCTCTGCATGACAATAGACTTCCTCCCCTCTCCCATTCCACAGGCCCACCCGGGACATCCACCTTTGTCATTAGCTCAGGAGAGGATGCAAGATGAGAATCTCTGCTATTGTGTGGGGAGACTCAGTTTCCCGGGTTTCCCCCATGGACACATGTTCTTCAGCTGGGTCTGATTTTCTCCAGACAAGCTGTCTTGGGAAGGATTTGGCCAGCCCTAAGAACCTGAAGGGAAAGGGCGGAGGGGGGTTCTCTCTCTGCCCCCGACAGCCCCGAGCTGGGTCGGTCCCTCAGACCTGGCCAGGGGCAGCCCATCCCCCGGCGCCCTTCCCCGGGGCATCCAAGGGCAGGCTCGGCGCCAGCCCCACCCCGCTCGCCACTGCCCGACCATCGTCCTCCCTCGGGGGGCCTGGGCAGGACAGGGACCCGGCTGTGGGAGGCCTCCAGATCTCAGGCCTGGCACACCGTTTACCAGGCTGCTTCCTCCTCTGACGGGGGCCCAGCACACGCCCCAGGAGACTTGGCAGCCGCCCCCAGGGCTCTAGCCTCTGGAACTCGTCCCCTTGGAAGGGGCCTGGCCCAGGTGCCAGGTTCGGCTGGTCGGCCAGCCTCCTTTGGAGAAAGCAGGCAAGCCGAGCCAGGCTTGCAGTGGCCCTGGCGTGACACCTGCCACCTCAGTCAGAGGGCCTCCCGCGTGCCCTCCATGGCGGGTTTCTCCCCGGAGCCGTGGCCTGGGCACTAGGAAGGCCGGGCCTCCCCGACTCCCGGGAGGAGGGGCTAGCCCAGTTGCGCCCTGGCCCCCAAACCCTCTGGTGCCATCTGCCTGTCTCGGCACTTCTGACTCTACAGAGCCTTTCCTACATCTGGGCTGCCTGCCGTGGCAAAGTGCAGGCGTGGGGTGAGGCCATGGCTTTGTCTTTCCAGGAAAAAATGAGCCCCTGGCCGAAGCAGCAGGCCCAGGCAGAGCCTTGAGCTTGAAGCCCAGTAGGTCTGTGGCCCTCAGGGCCAGAGCCATGCTTTCAAGGCAGGGAAGCGGCCTGCAAGCTGAGTGGGAGTGGGGGAGGGGAGGCAGACAGCTGAAGCCGAGTCCAGAAGGGCGGCGATGGAAGAGCTGCAGCTGGGTCAGAGCCTGGAGGGAGGGCGGGGCCTTCACTGAGGACACCCCCCCCCCCAGGCCAGCCCTAGGCCCCGGCGGTCGCGCATGCGCCCTTGGCCTGTGCGGTGTGTGGGGGGTTGAACCCAAGCCCGCAGGGCTCCCGGAGCGGCCAGAGAAAGAAGGGCCCATGGAGAGGTAGGCGAGGTGGGCAGGGGGCGCCACCTTACTCTCCTCAGCTCCCTGAGGGAGAGAGACAGAGACAGAGACAGAGAGAGAGATCCCTGACCTCTGAGTCTCTGCCTCCACCGCTGGCTGGTGCCAACTCACGCGCCATCCCACTTCCAGCCATCACCCCCACGCCTGCCCCGGGGCCAGCCCCACCACAGAGAGGCCGGTTGGTTCCTGCTCACCTCTGTGCCGTCCCTTCCCGACCTGACCCCAGTGCAGGGGATAAGCTTCAGACAAGTCTTTCCATGTCCCTCTGCATGACAATAGACTTCCTCCCCTCTCCCATTCCACAGGCCCACCCACCCGGGACATCCACCTTTGTCATTAGCTCAGGAGAGGATGCAAGATGAGAATCTCTGCTATTGTGTGGGGAGACTCAGTTTCCCGGGTTTCCCCCATGGACACATGTTCTTCAGCTGGGTCTGATTTTCTCCAGACAAGCTGTCTTGGGAAGGATTTGGCCAGCCCTAAGAACCTGAAGGGAAAGGGCGGAGGGGGGTTCTCTCTCTGCCCCCGACAGCCCCGAGCTGTGTCGGTCCCTCAGACCTGGCCAGGGGCAGCCCATCCCCCGGCGCCCTTCCCCGGGGCATCCAAGGGCAGGCTCGGCGCCAGCCCCACCCCGCTCGCCACTGCCCGACCATCGTCCTCCCTCGGGGGGCCTGGGCAGGACAGGGACCCGGCTGTGGGAGGCCTCCAGATCTCAGGCCTGGCACACCGTTTACCAGGCTGCTTCCTCCTCTGACGGGGGCCCAGCACACGCCCCAGGAGACTTGGCAGCCGCCCCCAGGGCTCTATCCTCTGGAACTCGTCCCCTTGGAAGGGGCCTGGCCCAGGTGCCAGGTTCGGCTGGTCAGCCAGCCTCCTTTGGAGAAAGCAGGCAAGCCGAGCCAGGCTTGCAGTGGCCCTGGCGTGACACCTGCCACCTCAGGCAGAGGGCCTCCAGCGTGCCCTCCATGGCGGGTTTCTCCCCGGAGCCGTGGCCTGGGCACTAGGAAGGCCGGGCCTCCCCGACTCCCGGGAGGAGGGGCTAGCCCAGTTGCGCCCTGGCCCCCAAACCCTCTGGTGCCATCTGCCTGTCTCGGCACTTCTGACTCCACAGAGCCTTTCCTACATCTGGGCTGCCTGCCGTGGCAAAGTGCAGGCGTGGGGTGAGGCCATGGCTTTGTCTTTCCAGGAAAAAATGAGCCCCTGGCCGAAGCAGCAGGCCCAGGCAGAGCCTTGAGCTTGAAGCCCAGTAGGTCTGTGGCCCTCAGGGCCAGAGCCATGCTTTCAAGGCAGGGAAGCGGCCTGCAAGCTGAGTGGGAGTGGGGGAGGGGAGGCAGACAGCTGAAGCCGAGTCCAGAAGGGCGGCGATGGAAGAGCTGCAGCTGGGTCAGAGCCTGGAGGGAGGGCGGGGCCTTCACTGAGGACCCCCCCCCCCCCCCCGAGGCCAGCCCTAGGCCCCGGCGGTCGCGCATGCGCCCTTGGCCTGTGCGGTGTGTGGGGGGTTGAACCCAAGCCCGCAGGGCTCCCGGAGCGGCCAGAGAAAGAAGGGCCCATGGAGAGGTAGGCGAGGTGGGCAGGGGGCGCCACCTTACTCTCCTCAGCTCCCTGCGGGAGAGAGAGAGAGACAGAGACAGAGAGAGAGATCCCTGACCTCTGAGTCTCTGCCTCCACCGCTGGCTGGTGCCAACTCACGCGCCATCCCACTTCCAGCCATCACCCCCACGCCTGCCCCGGGGCCTGCCCCACCACAGAGAGGCCGGTTGGTTCCTGCTCACCTCTGTGCCGTCCCTTCCCGACCTCACCCCAGTGCAGGGGATAAGCTTCAGACAAGTCTTTCCATGTCCCTCTGCATGACAATAGACTTCCTCCCCTCTCCCATTCCACAGGCCCACCCACCCGGGACATCCACCTTTGTCATTAGCTCAGGAGAGGATGCAAGATGAGAATCTCTGCTATTGTGTGGGGAGACTCAGTTTCCCGGGTTTCCCCCATGGACACATGTTCTTCAGCTGGGTCTGATTTTCTCCAGACAAGCTGTCTTGGGAAGGATTTGGCCAGCCCTAAGAACCTGAAGGGAAAGGGCGGAGGGGGGTTCTCTCTCTGCCCCCGACAGCCCCGAGCTGGGTCGGTCCCTCAGACCTGGCCAGGGGCAGCCCATCCCCCGGCGCCCTTCCCCGGGGCATCCAAGGGCAGGCTCGGCACCAGCCCCACCCCGCTCGCCACTGCCCGACCATCGTCCTCCCTCGGGGGGCCTGGGCAGGACAGGGACCCGGCTGTGGGAGGCCTCCAGATCTCAGGCCTGGCACACCGTTTACCAGGCTGCTTCCTCCTCTGACGGGGGCCCAGCACACGCCCCAGGAGACTTGGCAGCCGCCCCCAGGGCTCTATCCTCTGGAACTCGTCCCCTTGGAAGGGGCCTGGCCCAGGTGCCAGGTTCGGCTGGTCAGCCAGCCTCCTTTGGAGAAAGCAGGCAAGCCGAGCCAGGCTTGCAGTGGCCCTGGCGTGACACCTGCCACCTCAGGCAGAGGGCCTCCAGCGTGCCCTCCATGGCGGGTTTCTCCCCGGAGCCGTGGCCTGGGCACTAGGAAGGCCGGGCCTCCCCGACTCCCGGGAGGAGGGGCTAGCCCAGTTGCGCCCTGGCCCCCAAACCCTCTGGTGCCATCTGCCTGTCTCGGCACTTCTGACTCCACAGAGCCTTTCCTACATCTGGGCTGCCTGCCGTGGCAAAGTGCAGGCGTGGGGTGAGGCCATGGCTTTGTCTTTCCAGGAAAAAATGAGCCCCTGGCCGAAGCAGCAGGCCCAGGCAGAGCCTTGAGCTGGAAGCCCAGTAGGTCTGTGGCCCTCAGGGCCAGAGCCATGCTTTCAAGGCAGGGAAGCGGCCTGCAAGCTGAGTGGGAGTGGGGGAGGGGAGGCAGACAGCTGAAGCCGAGTCCAGAAGGGCGGCGATGGAAGAGCTGCAGCTAGGTCAGAGCCTGGAGGGAGGGCGGGGCCTTCACTGAGGACCCCCCCCCCGAGGCCAGCCCTAGGCCCCGGCGGTCGCGCATGCGCTCTTGGCCTGTGCGGTGTGTGGGGGGTTGAACCCAAGCCCGCAGGGCTCCCGGAGCGGCCAGAGAAAGAAGGGCCCATGGAGAGGTAGGCGAGGTGGGCAGGGGGCGCCACCTTACTCTCCTCAGCTCCCTGAGGGAGAGAGACAGAGACAGAGACAGAGAGAGAGATCCCTGACCTCTGAGTCTCTGCCTCCACCGCTGGCTGGTGCCAACTCACGCGCCATCCCACTTCCAGCCATCACCCCCACGCCTGCCCTGCGGCCAGCCCCACCACAGAGAGGCCGGTTGGTTCCTGCTCACCTCTGTGCCGTCCCTTCCCGACCTGACCCCAGTGCAGGGGATAAGCTTCAGACAAGTCTTTCCATGTCCCTCTGCATGACAATAGACTTCCTCCCCTCTCCCATTCCACAGGCCCACCCACCCGGGACATCCACCTTTGTCATTAGCTCAGGAGAGGATGCAAGATGAGAATCTCTGCTATTGTGTGGGGAGACTCAGTTTCCCGGGTTTCCCCCATGGACACATGTTCTTCAGCTGGGTCTGATTTTCTCCAGACAAGCTGTCTTGGGAAGGATTTGGCCAGCCCTAAGAACCTGAAGGGAAAGGGCGGAGGGGGGTTCTCTCTCTGCCCCCGACAGCCCCGAGCTGGGTCGGTCCCTCAGACCTGGCCAGGGGCAGCCCATCCCCCGGCGCCCTTCCCCGGGGCATCCAAGGGCAGGCTCGGCGCCAGCCCCACCCCGCTCGCCACTGCCCGACCATCGTCCTCCCTCGGGGGGCCTGGGCAGGACAGGGACCCGGCTGTGGGCGGCCTCCAGATCTCAGGCCTGGCACACCGTTTACCAGGCTGCTTCCTCCTCTGACGGGGGCCCAGCACACGCCCCAGGAGTCTTGGCAGCCGCCCCCAGGGCTCTAGCCTCTGGAACTCGTCCCCTTGGAAGGGGCCTGGCCCAGGTGCCAGGTTCGGCTGGTCGGCCAGCCTCCTTTGGAGAAAGCAGGCAAGCCGAGCCAGGCTTGCAGTGGCCCTGGCGTGACACCTGCCACCTCAGGCAGAGGGCCTCCCGCGTGCCCTCCATGGCGGGTTTCTCCCCGGAGCCGTGGCCTGGGCACTAGGAAGGCCGGGCCTCCTCGACTCCCGGGAGGAGGGGCTAGCCCAGTTGCGCCCTGGCCCCCAAACCCTCTGGTGCCATCTGCCTGTCTCGGCACTTCTGACTCCACAGAGCCTTTCCTACATCTGGGCTGCCTGCCGTGGCAAAGTGCAGGCGTGGGGTGAGGCCATGGCTTTGTCTTTCCAGGAAAAAATGAGCCCCTGGCCGAAGCAGCAGGCCCAGGCAGAGCCTTGAGCTGGAAGCCCAGTAGGTCTGTGGCCCTCAGGGCCAGAGCCATGCTTTCAAGGCAGGGAAGCGGCCTGCAAGCTGAGTGGGAGTGGGGGAGGGGAGGCAGACAGCTGAAGCCGAGTCCAGAAGGGCGGCGATGGAAGAGCTGCAGCTAGGTCAGAGCCTGGAGGGAGGGCGGGGCCTTCACTGAGGACCCCCCCCCCCGAGGCCAGCCCTAGGCCCCGGCGGTCGCGCATGCGCTCTTGGCCTGTGCGGTGTGTGGGGGGTTGAACCCAAGCCCGCAGGGCTCCCGGAGCGGCCAGAGAAAGAAGGGCCCATGGAGAGGTAGGCGAGGTGGGCAGGGGGGCGCCACCTTACTCTCCTCAGCTCCCTGAGGGAGAGAGACAGAGACAGAGACAGAGAGAGAGATCCCTGACCTCTGAGTCTCTGCCTCCACCGCTGGCTGGTGCCAACTCACGCGCCATCCCACTTCCAGCCATCACCCCCACGCCTGCCCTGCGGCCAGCCCCACCACAGAGAGGCCGGTTGGTTCCTGCTCACCTCTGTGCCGTCCCTTCCCGACCTGACCCCAGTGCAGGGGATAAGCTTCAGACAAGTCTTTCCATGTCCCTCTGCATGACAATAGACTTCCTCCCCTCTCCCATTCCACAGGCCCACCCACCCGGGACATCCACCTTTGTCATTAGCTCAGGAGAGGATGCAAGATGAGAATCTCTGCTATTGTGTGGGGAGACTCAGTTTCCCGGGTTTCCCCCATGGACACATGTTCTTCAGCTGGGTCTGATTTTCTCCAGACAAGCTGTCTTGGGAAGGATTTGGCCAGCCCTAAGAACCTGAAGGGAAAGGGCGGAGGGGGGTTCTCTCTCTGCCCCCGACAGCCCCGAGCTGGGTCGGTCCCTCAGACCTGGCCAGGGGCAGCCCATCCCCCGGCGCCCTTCCCCGGGGCATCCAAGGGCAGGCTCGGCGCCAGCCCCACCCCGCTCGCCACTGCCCGACCATCGTCCTCCCTCGGGGGGCCTGGGCAGGACAGGGACCCGGCTGTGGGCGGCCTCCAGATCTCAGGCCTGGCACACCGTTTACCAGGCTGCTTCCTCCTCTGACGGGGGCCCAGCACACGCCCCAGGAGTCTTGGCAGCCGCCCCCAGGGCTCTAGCCTCTGGAACTCGTCCCCTTGGAAGGGGCCTGGCCCAGGTGCCAGGTTCGGCTGGTCGGCCAGCCTCCTTTGGAGAAAGCAGGCAAGCCGAGCCAGGCTTGCAGTGGCCCTGGCGTGACACCTGCCACCTCAGGCAGAGGGCCTCCCGCGTGCCCTCCATGGCGGGTTTCTCCCCGGAGCCGTGGCCTGGGCACTAGGAAGGCCGGGCCTCCTCGACTCCCGGGAGGAGGGGCTAGCCCAGTTGCGCCCTGGCCCCCAAACCCTCTGGTGCCATCTGCCTGTCTCGGCACTTCTGACTCCACAGAGCCTTTCCTACATCTGGGCTGCCTGCCGTGGCAAAGTGCAGGCGTGGGGTGAGGCCATGGCTTTGTCTTTCCAGGAAAAAATGAGCCCCTGGCCGAAGCAGCAGGCCCAGGCAGAGCCTTGAGCTGGAAGCCCAGTAGGTCTGTGGCCCTCAGGGCCAGAGCCATGCTTTCAAGGCAGGGAAGCGGCCTGCAAGCTGAGTGGGAGTGGGGGAGGGGAGGCAGACAGCTGAAGCCGAGTCCAGAAGGGCGGCGATGGAAGAGCTGCAGCTGGGTCAGAGCCTGGAGGAGGGCGGGGCCTTCACTGAGGACCCCCCCACCCCCGAGGCCAGCCCTAGGCCCCGGCGGTCGCGCATGCGCCCTTGGCCTGTGCGGTGTGTGGGGGGTTGAACCCAAGCCCGCAGGGCTCCCGGAGCGGCCAGAGAAAGAAGGGCCCATGGAGAGGTAGGCGAGGTGGGCAGGGGGCGCCACCTTACTCTCCTCAGCTCCCTGAGGGAGAGAGACAGAGACAGAGACAGAGAGAGAGATCCCTGACCTCTGAGTCTCTGCCTCCACCGCTGGCTGGTGCCAACTCACGCGCCATCCCACTTCCAGCCATCACCCCCACGCCTGCCCCGGGGCCAGCCCCACCACAGAGAGGCCGGTTGGTTCCTGCTCACCTCTGTGCCGTCCCTTCCCGACCTCACCCCAGTGCAGGGGATAAGCTTCAGACAAGTCTTTCCATGTCCCTCTGCATGACAATAGACTTCCTCCCCTCTCCCATTCCACAGGCCCACCCGGGACATCCACCTTTGTCATTAGCTCAGGAGAGGATGCAAGATGAGAATCTCTGCTATTGTGTGGGGAGACTCAGTTTCCCGGGTTTCCCCCATGGACACATGTTCTTCAGCTGGGTCTGATTTTCTCCAGACAAGCTGTCTTGGGAAGGATTTGGCCAGCCCTAAGAACCTGAAGGGAAAGGGCGGAGGGGGGTTCTCTCTCTGCCCCCGACAGCCCCGAGCTGGGTCGGTCCCTCAGACCTGGCCAGGGGCAGCCCATCCCCCGGCGCCCTTCCCCGGGGCATCCAAGGGCAGGCTCGGCGCCAGCCCCACCCCGCTCGCCACTGCCCGACCATCGTCCTCCCTCGGGGGGCCTGGGCAGGACAGGGACCCGGCTGTGGGAGGCCTCCAGATCTCAGGCCTGGCACACCGTTTACCAGGCTGCTTCCTCCTCTGACGGGGGCCCAGCACACGCCCCAGGAGACTTGGCAGCCGCCCCCAGGGCTCTAGCCTCTGGAACTCGTCCCCTTGGAAGGGGCCTGGCCCAGGTGCCAGGTTCGGCTGGTCGGCCAGCCTCCTTTGGAGAAAGCAGGCAAGCCGAGCCAGGCTTGCAGTGGCCCTGGCGTGACACCTGCCACCTCAGGCAGAGGGCCTCCCGCGTGCCCTCCATGGCGGGTTTCTCCCCGGAGCCGTGGCCTGGGCACTAGGAAGGCCGGGCCTCCCCGACTCCCGGGAGGAGGGGCTAGCCCAGTTGCGCCATGGCCCCCAAACCCTCTGGTGCCATCTGCCTGTCTCGGCACTTCTGACTCTACAGAGCCTTTCCTACATCTGGGCTGCCTGCCGTGGCAAAGTGCAGGCGTGGGGTGAGGCCATGGCTTTGTCTTTCCAGGAAAAAATGAGCCCCTGGCCGAAGCAGCAGGCCCAGGCAGAGCCTTGAGCTGGAAGCCCAGTAGGTCTGTGGCCCTCAGGGCCAGAGCCATGCTTTCAAGGCAGGGAAGCGGCCTGCAAGCTGAGTGGGAGTGGGGGAGGGGAGGCAGACAGCTGAAGCCGAGTCCAGAAGGGCGGCGATGGAAGAGCTGCAGCTGGGTCAGAGCCTGGAGGAGGGCGGGGCCTTCACTGAGGACCCCCCCACCCCCGAGGCCAGCCCTAGGCCCCGGCGGTCGCGCATGCGCCCTTGGCCTGTGCGGTGTGTGGGGGGTTGAACCCAAGCCCGCAGGGCTCCCGGAGCGGCCAGAGAAAGAAGGGCCCATGGAGAGGTAGGCGAGGTGGGCAGGGGGCGCCACCTTACTCTCCTCAGCTCCCTGAGGGAGAGAGACAGAGACAGAGACAGAGAGAGAGATCCCTGACCTCTGAGTCTCTGCCTCCACCGCTGGCTGGTGCCAACTCACGCGCCATCCCACTTCCAGCCATCACCCCCACGCCTGCCCCGGGGCCAGCCCCACCACAGAGAGGCCGGTTGGTTCCTGCTCACCTCTGTGCCGTCCCTTCCCGACCTCACCCCAGTGCAGGGGATAAGCTTCAGACAAGTCTTTCCATGTCCCTCTGCATGACAATAGACTTCCTCCCCTCTCCCATTCCACAGGCCCACCCGGGACATCCACCTTTGTCATTAGCTCAGGAGAGGATGCAAGATGAGAATCTCTGCTATTGTGTGGGGAGACTCAGTTTCCCGGGTTTCCCCCATGGACACATGTTCTTCAGCTGGGTCTGATTTTCTCCAGACAAGCTGTCTTGGGAAGGATTTGGCCAGCCCTAAGAACCTGAAGGGAAAGGGCGGAGGGGGGTTCTCTCTCTGCCCCCGACAGCCCCGAGCTGGGTCGGTCCCTCAGACCTGGCCAGGGGCAGCCCATCCCCCGGCGCCCTTCCCCGGGGCATCCAAGGGCAGGCTCGGCGCCAGCCCCACCCCGCTCGCCACTGCCCGACCATCGTCCTCCCTCGGGGGGCCTGGGCAGGACAGGGACCCGGCTGTGGGAGGCCTCCAGATCTCAGGCCTGGCACACCGTTTACCAGGCTGCTTCCTCCTCTGACGGGGGCCCAGCACACGCCCCAGGAGACTTGGCAGCCGCCCCCAGGGCTCTAGCCTCTGGAACTCGTCCCCTTGGAAGGGGCCTGGCCCAGGTGCCAGGTTCGGCTGGTCGGCCAGCCTCCTTTGGAGAAAGCAGGCAAGCCGAGCCAGGCTTGCAGTGGCCCTGGCGTGACACCTGCCACCTCAGGCAGAGGGCCTCCCGCGTGCCCTCCATGGCGGGTTTCTCCCCGGAGCCGTGGCCTGGGCACTAGGAAGGCCGGGCCTCCCCGACTCCCGGGAGGAGGGGCTAGCCCAGTTGCGCCATGGCCCCCAAACCCTCTGGTGCCATCTGCCTGTCTCGGCACTTCTGACTCTACAGAGCCTTTCCTACATCTGGGCTGCCTGCCGTGGCAAAGTGCAGGCGTGGGGTGAGGCCATGGCTTTGTCTTTCCAGGAAAAAATGAGCCCCTGGCCGAAGCAGCAGGCCCAGGCAGAGCCTTGAGCTGGAAGCCCAGTAGGTCTGTGGCCCTCAGGGCCAGAGCCATGCTTTCAAGGCAGGGAAGCGGCCTGCAAGCTGAGTGGGAGTGGGGGAGGGGAGGCAGACAGCTGAAGCCGAGTCCAGAAGGGCGGCGATGGAAGAGCTGCAGCTGGGTCAGAGCCTGGAGGAGGGCGGGGCCTTCACTGAGGACCCCCCCACCCCCGAGGCCAGCCCTAGGCCCCGGCGGTCGCGCATGCGCCCTTGGCCTGTGCGGTGTGTGGGGGGTTGAACCCAAGCCCGCAGGGCTCCCGGAGCGGCCAGAGAAAGAAGGGCCCATGGAGAGGTAGGCGAGGTGGGCAGGGGGCGCCACCTTACTCTCCTCAGCTCCCTGAGGGAGAGAGACAGAGACAGAGACAGAGAGAGAGATCCCTGACCTCTGAGTCTCTGCCTCCACCGCTGGCTGGTGCCAACTCACGCGCCATCCCACTTCCAGCCATCACCCCCACGCCTGCCCCGGGGCCAGCCCCACCACAGAGAGGCCGGTTGGTTCCTGCTCACCTCTGTGCCATCCCTTCCCGACCTCACCCCAGTGCAGGGGATAAGCTTCAGACAAGTCTTTCCATGTCCCTCTGCATGACAATAGACTTCCTCCCCTCTCCCATTCCACAGGCCCACCCGGGACATCCACCTTTGTCATTAGCTCAGGAGAGGATGCAAGATGAGAATCTCTGCTATTGTGTGGGGAGACTCAGTTTCCCGGGTTTCCCCCATGGACACATGTTCTTCAGCTGGGTCTGATTTTCTCCAGACAAGCTGTCTTGGGAAGGATTTGGCCAGCCCTAAGAACCTGAAGGGAAAGGGCGGAGGGGGGTTCTCTCTCTGCCCCCGACAGCCCCGAGCTGGGTCGGTCCCTCAGACCTGGCCAGGGGCAGCCCATCCCCCGGCGCCCTTCCCCGGGGCATCCAAGGGCAGGCTCGGCGCCAGCCCCACCCCGCTCGCCACTGCCCGACCATCGTCCTCCCTCGGGGGGCCTGGGCAGGACAGGGACCCGGCTGTGGGAGGCCTCCAGATCTCAGGCCTGGCACACCGTTTACCAGGCTGCTTCCTCCTCTGACGGGGGCCCAGCACACGCCCCAGGAGACTTGGCAGCCGCCCCCAGGGCTCTAGCCTCTGGAACTCGTCCCCTTGGAAGGGGCCTGGCCCAGGTGCCAGGTTCGGCTGGTCGGCCAGCCTCCTTTGGAGAAAGCAGGCAAGCCGAGCCAGGCTTGCAGTGGCCCTGGCGTGACACCTGCCACCTCAGGCAGAGGGCCTCCCGCGTGCCCTCCATGGCGGGTTTCTCCCCGGAGCCGTGGCCTGGGCACTAGGAAGGCCGGGCCTCCCCGACTCCCGGGAGGAGGGGCTAGCCCAGTTGCGCCATGGCCCCCAAACCCTCTGGTGCCATCTGCCTGTCTCGGCACTTCTGACTCTACAGAGCCTTTCCTACATCTGGGCTGCCTGCCGTGGCAAAGTGCAGGCGTGGGGTGAGGCCATGGCTTTGTCTTTCCAGGAAAAAATGAGCCCCTGGCCGAAGCAGCAGGCCCAGGCAGAGCCTTGAGCTTGAAGCCCAGTAGGTCTGTGGCCCTCAGGGCCAGAGCCATGCTTTCAAGGCAGGGAAGCGGCCTGCAAGCTGAGTGGAGTGGGGGAGGGGAGGCAGACAGCTGAAGCCGAGTCCAGAAGGGCGGCGATGGAAGAGCTGCAGCTGGGTCAGAGCCTGGAGGGAGGGCGGGGCCTTCACTGAGGACCCCCCCCCCCGAGGCCAGCCCTAGGCCCCGGCGGTCGCGCATGCGCCCTTGGCCTGTGCGGTGTGTGGGGGGTTGAACCCAAGCCCGCAGGGCTCCCGGAGCGGCCAGAGAAAGAAGGGCCCATGGAGAGGTAGGCGAGGTGGGCAGGGGGCGCCACCTTACTCTCCTCAGCTCCCTGCGGGAGAGAGAGAGAGACAGAGACAGAGAGAGAGATCCCTGACCTCTGAGTCTCTGCCTCCACCGCTGGCTGGTGCCAACTCACGCGCCATCCCACTTCCAGCCATCACCCCCACGCCTGCCCCGGGGCCTGCCCCACCACAGAGAGGCCGGTTGGTTCCTGCTCACCTCTGTGCCGTCCCTTCCCGACCTGACCCCAGTGCAGGGGATAAGCTTCAGACAAGTCTTTCCATGTCCCTCTGCATGACAATAGACTTCCTCCCCTCTCCCATTCCACAGGCCCACCCACCCGGGACATCCACCTTTGTCATTAGCTCAGGAGAGGATGCAAGATGAGAATCTCTGCTATTGTGTGGGGAGACTCAGTTTCCCGGGTTTCCCCCATGGACACATGTTCTTCAGCTGGGTCTGATTTTCTCCAGACAAGCTGTCTTGGGAAGGATTTGGCCAGCCCTAAGAACCTGAAGGGAAAGGGCGGAGGGGGGTTCTCTCTCTGCCCCCGACAGCCCCGAGCTGGGTCGGTCCCTCAGACCTGGCCAGGGGCAGCCCATCCCCCGGCGCCCTTCCCCGGGGCATCCAAGGGCAGGCTCGGCGCCAGCCCCACCCCGCTCGCCACTGCCCGACCATCGTCCTCCCTCGGGGGGCCTGGGCAGGACAGGGACCCGGCTGTGGGAGGCCTCCAGATCTCAGGCCTGGCACACCGTTTACCAGGCTGCTTCCTCCTCTGACGGGGGCCCAGCACACGCCCCAGGAGACTTGGCAGCCGCCCCCAGGGCTCTATCCTCTGGAACTCGTCCCCTTGGAAGGGGCCTGGCCCAGGTGCCAGGTTCGGCTGGTCAGCCAGCCTCCTTTGGAGAAAGCAGGCAAGCCGAGCCAGGCTTGCAGTGGCCCTGGCGTGACACCTGCCACCTCAGGCAGAGGGCCTCCCGCGTGCCCTCCATGGCGGGTTTCTCCCCGGAGCCGTGGCCTGGGCACTAGGAAGGCCGGGCCTCCCCGACTCCCGGGAGGAGGGGCTAGCCCAGTTGCGCCATGGCCCCCAAACCCTCTGGTGCCATCTGCCTGTCTCGGCACTTCTGACTCTACAGAGCCTTTCCTACATCTGGGCTGCCTGCCGTGGCAAAGTGCAGGCGTGGGGTGAGGCCATGGCTTTGTCTTTCCAGGAAAAAATGAGCCCCTGGCCGAAGCAGCAGGCCCAGGCAGAGCCTTGAGCTTGAAGCCCAGTAGGTCTGTGGCCCTCAGGGCCAGAGCCATGCTTTCAAGGCAGGGAAGCGGCCTGCAAGCTGAGTGGAGTGGGGGAGGGGAGGCAGACAGCTGAAGCCGAGTCCAGAAGGGCGGCGATGGAAGAGCTGCAGCTGGGTCAGAGCCTGGAGGGAGGGCGGGGCCTTCACTGAGGACCCCCCCCCCCCCGAGGCCAGCCCTAGGCCCCGGCGGTCGCGCATGCGCCCTTGGCCTGTGCGGTGTGTGGGGGGTTGAACCCAAGCCCGCAGGGCTCCCGGAGCGGCCAGAGAAAGAAGGGCCCATGGAGAGGTAGGCGAGGTGGGCAGGGGGCGCCACCTTACTCTCCTCAGCTCCCTGCGGGAGAGAGAGAGAGACAGAGACAGAGAGAGAGATCCCTGACCTCTGAGTCTCTGCCTCCACCGCTGGCTGGTGCCAACTCACGCGCCATCCCACTTCCAGCCATCACCCCCACGCCTGCCCCGGGGCCTGCCCCACCACAGAGAGGCCGGTTGGTTCCTGCTCACCTCTGTGCCGTCCCTTCCCGACCTGACCCCAGTGCAGGGGATAAGCTTCAGACAAGTCTTTCCATGTCCCTCTGCATGACAATAGACTTCCTCCCCTCTCCCATTCCACAGGCCCACCCACCCGGGACATCCACCTTTGTCATTAGCTCAGGAGAGGATGCAAGATGAGAATCTCTGCTATTGTGTGGGGAGACTCAGTTTCCCGGGTTTCCCCCATGGACACATGTTCTTCAGCTGGGTCTGATTTTCTCCAGACAAGCTGTCTTGGGAAGGATTTGGCCAGCCCTAAGAACCTGAAGGGAAAGGGCGGAGGGGGGTTCTCTCTCTGCCCCCGACAGCCCCGAGCTGGGTCGGTCCCTCAGACCTGGCCAGGGGCAGCCCATCCCCCGGCGCCCTTCCCCGGGGCATCCAAGGGCAGGCTCGGCGCCAGCCCCACCCCGCTCGCCACTGCCCGACCATCGTCCTCCCTCGGGGGGCCTGGGCAGGACAGGGACCCGGCTGTGGGAGGCCTCCAGATCTCAGGCCTGGCACACCGTTTACCAGGCTGCTTCCTCCTCTGACGGGGGCCCAGCACACGCCCCAGGAGACTTGGCAGCCGCCCCCAGGGCTCTATCCTCTGGAACTCGTCCCCTTGGAAGGGGCCTGGCCCAGGTGCCAGGTTCGGCTGGTCAGCCAGCCTCCTTTGGAGAAAGCAGGCAAGCCGAGCCAGGCTTGCAGTGGCCCTGGCGTGACACCTGCCACCTCAGGCAGAGGGCCTCCAGCGTGCCCTCCATGGCGGGTTTCTCCCCGGAGCCGTGGCCTGGGCACTAGGAAGGCCGGGCCTCCCCGACTCCCGGGAGGAGGGGCTAGCCCAGTTGCGCCCTGGCCCCCAAACCCTCTGGTGCCATCTGCCTGTCTCG
The DNA here is from genome assembly GCF_020826845.1 of Diceros bicornis minor. Classification (NCBI taxonomy): domain Eukaryota; kingdom Metazoa; phylum Chordata; class Mammalia; order Perissodactyla; family Rhinocerotidae; genus Diceros; species Diceros bicornis. The sequence continues at coordinate 78,249 of NW_026691364.1, read as the reverse complement.
GCACTTCTGACTCCACAGAGCCTTTCCTACATCTGGGCTGCCTGCCGTGGCAAAGTGCAGGCGTGGGGTGAGGCCATGGCTTTGTCTTTCCAGGAAAAAATGAGCCCCTGGCCGAAGCAGCAGGCCCAGGCAGAGCCTTGAGCTGGAAGCCCAGTAGGTCTGTGGCCCTCAGGGCCAGAGCCATGCTTTCAAGGCAGGGAAGCGGCCTGCAAGCTGAGTGGGAGTGGGGGAGGGGAGGCAGACAGCTGAAGCCGAGTCCAGAAGGGCGGCGATGGAAGAGCTGCAGCTAGGTCAGAGCCTGGAGGGAGGGCGGGGCCTTCACTGAGGACCCCCCCCCCCGAGGCCAGCCCTAGGCCCCGGCGGTCGCGCATGCGCTCTTGGCCTGTGCGGTGTGTGGGGGGTTGAACCCAAGCCCGCAGGGCTCCCGGAGCGGCCAGAGAAAGAAGGGCCCATGGAGAGGTAGGCGAGGTGGGCAGGGGGCGCCACCTTACTCTCCTCAGCTCCCTGAGGGAGAGAGACAGAGACAGAGACAGAGAGAGAGATCCCTGACCTCTGAGTCTCTGCCTCCACCGCTGGCTGGTGCCAACTCACGCGCCATCCCACTTCCAGCCATCACCCCCACGCCTGCCCTGCGGCCAGCCCCACCACAGAGAGGCCGGTTGGTTCCTGCTCACCTCTGTGCCGTCCCTTCCCGACCTGACCCCAGTGCAGGGGATAAGCTTCAGACAAGTCTTTCCATGTCCCTCTGCATGACAATAGACTTCCTCCCCTCTCCCATTCCACAGGCCCACCCACCCGGGACATCCACCTTTGTCATTAGCTCAGGAGAGGATGCAAGATGAGAATCTCTGCTATTGTGTGGGGAGACTCAGTTTCCCGGGTTTCCCCCATGGACACATGTTCTTCAGCTGGGTCTGATTTTCTCCAGACAAGCTGTCTTGGGAAGGATTTGGCCAGCCCTAAGAACCTGAAGGGAAAGGGCGGAGGGGGGTTCTCTCTCTGCCCCCGACAGCCCCGAGCTGGGTCGGTCCCTCAGACCTGGCCAGGGGCAGCCCATCCCCCGGCGCCCTTCCCCGGGGCATCCAAGGGCAGGCTCGGCGCCAGCCCCACCCCGCTCGCCACTGCCCGACCATCGTCCTCCCTCGGGGGGCCTGGGCAGGACAGGGACCCGGCTGTGGGCGGCCTCCAGATCTCAGGCCTGGCACACCGTTTACCAGGCTGCTTCCTCCTCTGACGGGGGCCCAGCACACGCCCCAGGAGTCTTGGCAGCCGCCCCCAGGGCTCTAGCCTCTGGAACTCGTCCCCTTGGAAGGGGCCTGGCCCAGGTGCCAGGTTCGGCTGGTCGGCCAGCCTCCTTTGGAGAAAGCAGGCAAGCCGAGCCAGGCTTGCAGTGGCCCTGGCGTGACACCTGCCACCTCAGGCAGAGGGCCTCCCGCGTGCCCTCCATGGCGGGTTTCTCCCCGGAGCCGTGGCCTGGGCACTAGGAAGGCCGGGCCTCCTCGACTCCCGGGAGGAGGGGCTAGCCCAGTTGCGCCCTGGCCCCCAAACCCTCTGGTGCCATCTGCCTGTCTCGGCACTTCTGACTCCACAGAGCCTTTCCTACATCTGGGCTGCCTGCCGTGGCAAAGTGCAGGCGTGGGGTGAGGCCATGGCTTTGTCTTTCCAGGAAAAAATGAGCCCCTGGCCGAAGCAGCAGGCCCAGGCAGAGCCTTGAGCTGGAAGCCCAGTAGGTCTGTGTCCCTCAGGGCCAGAGCCATGCTTTCAAGGCAGGGAAGCGGCCTGCAAGCTGAGTGGGAGTGGGGGAGGGGCGGCAGACAGCTGAAGCCGAGTCCAGAAGGGCGGCGATGGAAGAGCTGCAGCTGGGTCAGAGCCTGGAGGGAGGGCGGGGCCTTCACTGAGGACCCCCCCCCCCCCCCGAGGCCAGCCCTAGGCCCCGGCGGTCGCGCATGCGCCCTTGGCCTGTGCGGTGTGTGGGGGGTTGAACCCAAGCCCGCAGGGCTCCCGGAGCGGCCAGAGAAAGAAGGGCCCATGGAGAGGTAGGCGAGGTGGGCAGGGGGCGCCACCTTACTCTCCTCAGCTCCCTGCGGGAGAGAGAGAGAGACAGAGACAGAGAGAGAGATCCCTGACCTCTGAGTCTCTGCCTCCACCGCTGGCTGGTGCCAACTCACGCGCCATCCCACTTCCAGCCATCACCCCCACGCCTGCCCCGGGGCCTGCCCCACCACAGAGAGGCCGGTTGGTTCCTGCTCACCTCTGTGCCGTCCCTTCCCGACCTGACCCCAGTGCAGGGGATAAGCTTCAGACAAGTCTTTCCATGTCCCTCTGCATGACAATAGACTTCCTCCCCTCTCCCATTCCACAGGCCCACCCACCCGGGACATCCACCTTTGTCATTAGCTCAGGAGAGGATGCAAGATGAGAATCTCTGCTATTGTGTGGGGAGACTCAGTTTCCCGGGTTTCCCCCATGGACACATGTTCTTCAGCTGGGTCTGATTTTCTCCAGACAAGCTGTCTTGGGAAGGATTTGGCCAGCCCTAAGAACCTGAAGGGAAAGGGCGGAGGGGGGTTCTCTCTCTGCCCCCGACAGCCCCGAGCTGGGTCGGTCCCTCAGACCTGGCCAGGGGCAGCCCATCCCCCGGCGCCCTTCCCCGGGGCATCCAAGGGCAGGCTCGGCGCCAGCCCCACCCCGCTCGCCACTGCCCGACCATCGTCCTCCCTCGGGGGGCCTGGGCAGGACAGGGACCCGGCTGTGGGAGGCCTCCAGATCTCAGGCCTGGCACACCGTTTACCAGGCTGCTTCCTCCTCTGACGGGGGCCCAGCACACGCCCCAGGAGACTTGGCAGCCGCCCCCAGGGCTCTATCCTCTGGAACTCGTCCCCTTGGAAGGGGCCTGGCCCAGGTGCCAGGTTCGGCTGGTCAGCCAGCCTCCTTTGGAGAAAGCAGGCAAGCCGAGCCAGGCTTGCAGTGGCCCTGGCGTGACACCTGCCACCTCAGGCAGAGGGCCTCCAGCGTGCCCTCCATGGCGGGTTTCTCCCCGGAGCCGTGGCCTGGGCACTAGGAAGGCCGGGCCTCCCCGACTCCCGGGAGGAGGGGCTAGCCCAGTTGCGCCCTGGCCCCCAAACCCTCTGGTGCCATCTGCCTGTCTCGGCACTTCTGACTCCACAGAGCCTTTCCTACATCTGGGCTGCCTGCCGTGGCAAAGTGCAGGCGTGGGGTGAGGCCATGGCTTTGTCTTTCCAGGAAAAAATGAGCCCCTGGCCGAAGCAGCAGGCCCAGGCAGAGCCTTGAGCTGGAAGCCCAGTAGGTCTGTGGCCCTCAGGGCCAGAGCCATGCTTTCAAGGCAGGGAAGCGGCCTGCAAGCTGAGTGGGAGTGGGGGAGGGGAGGCAGACAGCTGAAGCCGAGTCCAGAAGGGCGGCGATGGAAGAGCTGCAGCTAGGTCAGAGCCTGGAGGGAGGGCGGGGCCTTCACTGAGGACCCCCCCCCCCCGAGGCCAGCCCTAGGCCCCGGCGGTCGCGCATGCGCTCTTGGCCTGTGCGGTGTGTGGGGGGTTGAACCCAAGCCCGCAGGGCTCCCGGAGCGGCCAGAGAAAGAAGGGCCCATGGAGAGGTAGGCGAGGTGGGCAGGGGGCGCCACCTTACTCTCCTCAGCTCCCTGAGGGAGAGAGACAGAGACAGAGACAGAGAGAGAGATCCCTGACCTCTGAGTCTCTGCCTCCACCGCTGGCTGGTGCCAACTCACGCGCCATCCCACTTCCAGCCATCACCCCCACGCCTGCCCTGCGGCCAGCCCCACCACAGAGAGGCCGGTTGGTTCCTGCTCACCTCTGTGCCGTCCCTTCCCGACCTGACCCCAGTGCAGGGGATAAGCTTCAGACAAGTCTTTCCATGTCCCTCTGCATGACAATAGACTTCCTCCCCTCTCCCATTCCACAGGCCCACCCACCCGGGACATCCACCTTTGTCATTAGCTCAGGAGAGGATGCAAGATGAGAATCTCTGCTATTGTGTGGGGAGACTCAGTTTCCCGGGTTTCCCCCATGGACACATGTTCTTCAGCTGGGTCTGATTTTCTCCAGACAAGCTGTCTTGGGAAGGATTTGGCCAGCCCTAAGAACCTGAAGGGAAAGGGCGGAGGGGGGTTCTCTCTCTGCCCCCGACAGCCCCGAGCTGGGTCGGTCCCTCAGACCTGGCCAGGGGCAGCCCATCCCCCGGCGCCCTTCCCCGGGGCATCCAAGGGCAGGCTCGGCGCCAGCCCCACCCCGCTCGCCACTGCCCGACCATCGTCCTCCCTCGGGGGGCCTGGGCAGGACAGGGACCCGGCTGTGGGCGGCCTCCAGATCTCAGGCCTGGCACACCGTTTACCAGGCTGCTTCCTCCTCTGACGGGGGCCCAGCACACGCCCCAGGAGTCTTGGCAGCCGCCCCCAGGGCTCTAGCCTCTGGAACTCGTCCCCTTGGAAGGGGCCTGGCCCAGGTGCCAGGTTCGGCTGGTCGGCCAGCCTCCTTTGGAGAAAGCAGGCAAGCCGAGCCAGGCTTGCAGTGGCCCTGGCGTGACACCTGCCACCTCAGGCAGAGGGCCTCCCGCGTGCCCTCCATGGCGGGTTTCTCCCCGGAGCCGTGGCCTGGGCACTAGGAAGGCCGGGCCTCCCCGACTCCCGGGAGGAGGGGCTAGCCCAGTTGCGCCATGGCCCCCAAACCCTCTGGTGCCATCTGCCTGTCTCGGCACTTCTGACTCTACAGAGCCTTTCCTACATCTGGGCTGCCTGCCGTGGCAAAGTGCAGGCGTGGGGTGAGGCCATGGCTTTGTCTTTCCAGGAAAAAATGAGCCCCTGGCCGAAGCAGCAGGCCCAGGCAGAGCCTTGAGCTGGAAGCCCAGTAGGTCTGTGGCCCTCAGGGCCAGAGCCATGCTTTCAAGGCAGGGAAGCGGCCTGCAAGCTGAGTGGGAGTGGGGGAGGGGAGGCAGACAGCTGAAGCCGAGTCCAGAAGGGCGGCGATGGAAGAGCTGCAGCTGGGTCAGAGCCTGGAGGAGGGCGGGGCCTTCACTGAGGACCCCCCCACCCCCGAGGCCAGCCCTAGGCCCCGGCGGTCGCGCATGCGCCCTTGGCCTGTGCGGTGTGTGGGGGGTTGAACCCAAGCCCGCAGGGCTCCCGGAGCGGCCAGAGAAAGAAGGGCCCATGGAGAGGTAGGCGAGGTGGGCAGGGGGCGCCACCTTACTCTCCTCAGCTCCCTGAGGGAGAGAGACAGAGACAGAGACAGAGAGAGAGATCCCTGACCTCTGAGTCTCTGCCTCCACCGCTGGCTGGTGCCAACTCACGCGCCATCCCACTTCCAGCCATCACCCCCACGCCTGCCCCGGGGCCAGCCCCACCACAGAGAGGCCGGTTGGTTCCTGCTCACCTCTGTGCCGTCCCTTCCCGACCTCACCCCAGTGCAGGGGATAAGCTTCAGACAAGTCTTTCCATGTCCCTCTGCATGACAATAGACTTCCTCCCCTCTCCCATTCCACAGGCCCACCCGGGACATCCACCTTTGTCATTAGCTCAGGAGAGGATGCAAGATGAGAATCTCTGCTATTGTGTGGGGAGACTCAGTTTCCCGGGTTTCCCCCATGGACACATGTTCTTCAGCTGGGTCTGATTTTCTCCAGACAAGCTGTCTTGGGAAGGATTTGGCCAGCCCTAAGAACCTGAAGGGAAAGGGCGGAGGGGGGTTCTCTCTCTGCCCCCGACAGCCCCGAGCTGGGTCGGTCCCTCAGACCTGGCCAGGGGCAGCCCATCCCCCGGCGCCCTTCCCCGGGGCATCCAAGGGCAGGCTCGGCGCCAGCCCCACCCCGCTCGCCACTGCCCGACCATCGTCCTCCCTCGGGGGGCCTGGGCAGGACAGGGACCCGGCTGTGGGAGGCCTCCAGATCTCAGGCCTGGCACACCGTTTACCAGGCTGCTTCCTCCTCTGACGGGGGCCCAGCACACGCCCCAGGAGACTTGGCAGCCGCCCCCAGGGCTCTAGCCTCTGGAACTCGTCCCCTTGGAAGGGGCCTGGCCCAGGTGCCAGGTTCGGCTGGTCGGCCAGCCTCCTTTGGAGAAAGCAGGCAAGCCGAGCCAGGCTTGCAGTGGCCCTGGCGTGACACCTGCCACCTCAGGCAGAGGGCCTCCCGCGTGCCCTCCATGGCGGGTTTCTCCCCGGAGCCGTGGCCTGGGCACTAGGAAGGCCGGGCCTCCCCGACTCCCGGGAGGAGGGGCTAGCCCAGTTGCGCCATGGCCCCCAAACCCTCTGGTGCCATCTGCCTGTCTCGGCACTTCTGACTCTACAGAGCCTTTCCTACATCTGGGCTGCCTGCCGTGGCAAAGTGCAGGCGTGGGGTGAGGCCATGGCTTTGTCTTTCCAGGAAAAAATGAGCCCCTGGCCGAAGCAGCAGGCCCAGGCAGAGCCTTGAGCTGGAAGCCCAGTAGGTCTGTGGCCCTCAGGGCCAGAGCCATGCTTTCAAGGCAGGGAAGCGGCCTGCAAGCTGAGTGGGAGTGGGGGAGGGGAGGCAGACAGCTGAAGCCGAGTCCAGAAGGGCGGCGATGGAAGAGCTGCAGCTGGGTCAGAGCCTGGAGGAGGGCGGGGCCTTCACTGAGGACCCCCCCACCCCCGAGGCCAGCCCTAGGCCCCGGCGGTCGCGCATGCGCCCTTGGCCTGTGCGGTGTGTGGGGGGTTGAACCCAAGCCCGCAGGGCTCCCGGAGCGGCCAGAGAAAGAAGGGCCCATGGAGAGGTAGGCGAGGTGGGCAGGGGGCGCCACCTTACTCTCCTCAGCTCCCTGAGGGAGAGAGACAGAGACAGAGACAGAGAGAGAGATCCCTGACCTCTGAGTCTCTGCCTCCACCGCTGGCTGGTGCCAACTCACGCGCCATCCCACTTCCAGCCATCACCCCCACGCCTGCCCCGGGGCCAGCCCCACCACAGAGAGGCCGGTTGGTTCCTGCTCACCTCTGTGCCGTCCCTTCCCGACCTCACCCCAGTGCAGGGGATAAGCTTCAGACAAGTCTTTCCATGTCCCTCTGCATGACAATAGACTTCCTCCCCTCTCCCATTCCACAGGCCCACCCGGGACATCCACCTTTGTCATTAGCTCAGGAGAGGATGCAAGATGAGAATCTCTGCTATTGTGTGGGGAGACTCAGTTTCCCGGGTTTCCCCCATGGACACATGTTCTTCAGCTGGGTCTGATTTTCTCCAGACAAGCTGTCTTGGGAAGGATTTGGCCAGCCCTAAGAACCTGAAGGGAAAGGGCGGAGGGGGGTTCTCTCTCTGCCCCCGACAGCCCCGAGCTGGGTCGGTCCCTCAGACCTGGCCAGGGGCAGCCCAAGCCCCGGCGCCCTTCCCCGGGGCATCCAAGGGCAGGCTCGGCGCCAGCCCCACCCCGCTCGCCACTGCCCGACCATCGTCCTCCCTCGGGGGGCCTGGGCAGGACAGGGACCCGGCTGTGGGAGGCCTCCAGATCTCAGGCCTGGCACACCGTTTACCAGGCTGCTTCCTCCTCTGACGGGGGCCCAGCACACGCCCCAGGAGACTTGGCAGCCGCCCCCAGGGCTCTAGCCTCTGGAACTCGTCCCCTTGGAAGGGGCCTGGCCCAGGTGCCAGGTTCGGCTGGTCGGCCAGCCTCCTTTGGAGAAAGCAGGCAAGCCGAGCCAGGCTTGCAGTGGCCCTGGCGTGACACCTGCCACCTCAGGCAGAGGGCCTCCCGCGTGCCCTCCATGGCGGGTTTCTCCCCGGAGCCGTGGCCTGGGCACTAGGAAGGCCGGGCCTCCCCGACTCCCGGGAGGAGGGGCTAGCCCAGTTGCGCCATGGCCCCCAAACCCTCTGGTGCCATCTGCCTGTCTCGGCACTTCTGACTCTACAGAGCCTTTCCTACATCTGGGCTGCCTGCCGTGGCAAAGTGCAGGCGTGGGGTGAGGCCATGGCTTTGTCTTTCCAGGAAAAAATGAGCCCCTGGCCGAAGCAGCAGGCCCAGGCAGAGCCTTGAGCTGGAAGCCCAGTAGGTCTGTGGCCCTCAGGGCCAGAGCCATGCTTTCAAGGCAGGGAAGCGGCCTGCAAGCTGAGTGGGAGTGGGGGAGGGGAGGCAGACAGCTGAAGCCGAGTCCAGAAGGGCGGCGATGGAAGAGCTGCAGCTGGGTCAGAGCCTGGAGGAGGGCGGGGCCTTCACTGAGGACCCCCCCACCCCCGAGGCCAGCCCTAGGCCCCGGCGGTCGCGCATGCGCCCTTGGCCTGTGCGGTGTGTGGGGGGTTGAACCCAAGCCCGCAGGGCTCCCGGAGCGGCCAGAGAAAGAAGGGCCCATGGAGAGGTAGGCGAGGTGGGCAGGGGGCGCCACCTTACTCTCCTCAGCTCCCTGCGGGAGAGAGAGAGAGACAGAGACAGAGAGAGAGATCCCTGACCTCTGAGTCTCTGCCTCCACCGCTGGCTGGTGCCAACTCACGCGCCATCCCACTTCCAGCCATCACCCCCACGCCTGCCCCGGGGCCTGCCCCACCACAGAGAGGCCGGTTGGTTCCTGCTCACCTCTGTGCCGTCCCTTCCCGACCTGACCCCAGTGCAGGGGATAAGCTTCAGACAAGTCTTTCCATGTCCCTCTGCATGACAATAGACTTCCTCCCCTCTCCCATTCCACAGGCCCACCCACCCGGGACATCCACCTTTGTCATTAGCTCAGGAGAGGATGCAAGATGAGAATCTCTGCTATTGTGTGGGGAGACTCAGTTTCCCGGGTTTCCCCCATGGACACATGTTCTTCAGCTGGGTCTGATTTTCTCCAGACAAGCTGTCTTGGGAAGGATTTGGCCAGCCCTAAGAACCTGAAGGGAAAGGGCGGAGGGGGGTTCTCTCTCTGCCCCCGACAGCCCCGAGCTGGGTCGGTCCCTCAGACCTGGCCAGGGGCAGCCCATCCCCCGGCGCCCTTCCCCGGGGCATCCAAGGGCAGGCTCGGCGCCAGCCCCACCCCGCTCGCCACTGCCCGACCATCGTCCTCCCTCGGGGGGCCTGGGCAGGACAGGGACCCGGCTGTGGGAGGCCTCCAGATCTCAGGCCTGGCACACCGTTTACCAGGCTGCTTCCTCCTCTGACGGGGGCCCAGCACACGCCCCAGGAGACTTGGCAGCCGCCCCCAGGGCTCTATCCTCTGGAACTCGTCCCCTTGGAAGGGGCCTGGCCCAGGTGCCAGGTTCGGCTGGTCAGCCAGCCTCCTTTGGAGAAAGCAGGCAAGCCGAGCCAGGCTTGCAGTGGCCCTGGCGTGACACCTGCCACCTCAGGCAGAGGGCCTCCAGCGTGCCCTCCATGGCGGGTTTCTCCCCGGAGCCGTGGCCTGGGCACTAGGAAGGCCGGGCCTCCCCGACTCCCGGGAGGAGGGGCTAGCCCAGTTGCGCCCTGGCCCCCAAACCCTCTGGTGCCATCTGCCTGTCTCGGCACTTCTGACTCCACAGAGCCTTTCCTACATCTGGGCTGCCTGCCGTGGCAAAGTGCAGGCGTGGGGTGAGGCCATGGCTTTGTCTTTCCAGGAAAAAATGAGCCCCTGGCCGAAGCAGCAGGCCCAGGCAGAGCCTTGAGCTGGAAGCCCAGTAGGTCTGTGGCCCTCAGGGCCAGAGCCATGCTTTCAAGGCAGGGAAGCGGCCTGCAAGCTGAGTGGGAGTGGGGGAGGGGAGGCAGACAGCTGAAGCCGAGTCCAGAAGGGCGGCGATGGAAGAGCTGCAGCTAGGTCAGAGCCTGGAGGGAGGGCGGGGCCTTCACTGAGGACCCCCCCCCCGAGGCCAGCCCTAGGCCCCGGCGGTCGCGCATGCGCCCTTGGCCTGTGCGGTGTGTGGGGGGTTGAACCCAAGCCCGCAGGGCTCCCGGAGCGGCCAGAGAAAGAAGGGCCCATGGAGAGGTAGGCGAGGTGGGCAGGGGGCGCCACCTTACTCTCCTCAGCTCCCTGAGGGAGAGAGACAGAGACAGAGACAGAGAGAGAGATCCCTGACCTCTGAGTCTCTGCCTCCACCGCTGGCTGGTGCCAACTCACGCGCCATCCCACTTCCAGCCATCACCCCCACGCCTGCCCCGGGGCCAGCCCCACCACAGAGAGGCCGGTTGGTTCCTGCTCACCTCTGTGCCGTCCCTTCCCGACCTCACCCCAGTGCAGGGGATAAGCTTCAGACAAGTCTTTCCATGTCCCTCTGCATGACAATAGACTTCCTCCCCTCTCCCATTCCACAGGCCCACCCGGGACATCCACCTTTGTCATTAGCTCAGGAGAGGATGCAAGATGAGAATCTCTGCTATTGTGTGGGGAGACTCAGTTTCCCGGGTTTCCCCCATGGACACATGTTCTTCAGCTGGGTCTGATTTTCTCCAGACAAGCTGTCTTGGGAAGGATTTGGCCAGCCCTAAGAACCTGAAGGGAAAGGGCGGAGGGGGGTTCTCTCTCTGCCCCCGACAGCCCCGAGCTGGGTCGGTCCCTCAGACCTGGCCAGGGGCAGCCCAAGCCCCGGCGCCCTTCCCCGGGGCATCCAAGGGCAGGCTCGGCGCCAGCCCCACCCCGCTCGCCACTGCCCGACCATCGTCCTCCCTCGGGGGGCCTGGGCAGGACAGGGACCCGGCTGTGGGAGGCCTCCAGATCTCAGGCCTGGCACACCGTTTACCAGGCTGCTTCCTCCTCTGACGGGGGCCCAGCACACGCCCCAGGAGACTTGGCAGCCGCCCCCAGGGCTCTAGCCTCTGGAACTCGTCCCCTTGGAAGGGGCCTGGCCCAGGTGCCAGGTTCGGCTGGTCGGCCAGCCTCCTTTGGAGAAAGCAGGCAAGCCGAGCCAGGCTTGCAGTGGCCCTGGCGTGACACCTGCCACCTCAGGCAGAGGGCCTCCCGCGTGCCCTCCATGGCGGGTTTCTCCCCGGAGCCGTGGCCTGGGCACTAGGAAGGCCGGGCCTCCCCGACTCCCGGGAGGAGGGGCTAGCCCAGTTGCGCCATGGCCCCCAAACCCTCTGGTGCCATCTGCCTGTCTCGGCACTTCTGACTCTACAGAGCCTTTCCTACATCTGGGCTGCCTGCCGTGGCAAAGTGCAGGCGTGGGGTGAGGCCATGGCTTTGTCTTTCCAGGAAAAAATGAGCCCCTGGCCGAAGCAGCAGGCCCAGGCAGAGCCTTGAGCTGGAAGCCCAGTAGGTCTGTGGCCCTCAGGGCCAGAGCCATGCTTTCAAGGCAGGGAAGCGGCCTGCAAGCTGAGTGGGAGTGGGGGAGGGGAGGCAGACAGCTGAAGCCGAGTCCAGAAGGGCGGCGATGGAAGAGCTGCAGCTGGGTCAGAGCCTGGAGGAGGGCGGGGCCTTCACTGAGGACCCCCCCACCCCCGAGGCCAGCCCTAGGCCCCGGCGGTCGCGCATGCGCCCTTGGCCTGTGCGGTGTGTGGGGGGTTGAACCCAAGCCCGCAGGGCTCCCGGAGCGGCCAGAGAAAGAAGGGCCCATGGAGAGGTAGGCGAGGTGGGCAGGGGGCGCCACCTTACTCTCCTCAGCTCCCTGCGGGAGAGAGAGAGAGACAGAGACAGAGAGAGAGATCCCTGACCTCTGAGTCTCTGCCTCCACCGCTGGCTGGTGCCAACTCACGCGCCATCCCACTTCCAGCCATCACCCCCACGCCTGCCCCGGGGCCTGCCCCACCACAGAGAGGCCGGTTGGTTCCTGCTCACCTCTGTGCCGTCCCTTCCCGACCTGACCCCAGTGCAGGGGATAAGCTTCAGACAAGTCTTTCCATGTCCCTCTGCATGACAATAGACTTCCTCCCCTCTCCCATTCCACAGGCCCACCCACCCGGGACATCCACCTTTGTCATTAGCTCAGGAGAGGATGCAAGATGAGAATCTCTGCTATTGTGTGGGGAGACTCAGTTTCCCGGGTTTCCCCCATGGACACATGTTCTTCAGCTGGGTCTGATTTTCTCCAGACAAGCTGTCTTGGGAAGGATTTGGCCAGCCCTAAGAACCTGAAGGGAAAGGGCGGAGGGGGGTTCTCTCTCTGCCCCCGACAGCCCCGAGCTGGGTCGGTCCCTCAGACCTGGCCAGGGGCAGCCCATCCCCCGGCGCCCTTCCCCGGGGCATCCAAGGGCAGGCTCGGCGCCAGCCCCACCCCGCTCGCCACTGCCCGACCATCGTCCTCCCTCGGGGGGCCTGGGCAGGACAGGGACCCGGCTGTGGGAGGCCTCCAGATCTCAGGCCTGGCACACCGTTTACCAGGCTGCTTCCTCCTCTGACGGGGGCCCAGCACACGCCCCAGGAGACTTGGCAGCCGCCCCCAGGGCTCTATCCTCTGGAACTCGTCCCCTTGGAAGGGGCCTGGCCCAGGTGCCAGGTTCGGCTGGTCAGCCAGCCTCCTTTGGAGAAAGCAGGCAAGCCGAGCCAGGCTTGCAGTGGCCCTGGCGTGACACCTGCCACCTCAGGCAGAGGGCCTCCAGCGTGCCCTCCATGGCGGGTTTCTCCCCGGAGCCGTGGCCTGGGCACTAGGAAGGCCGGGCCTCCCCGACTCCCGGGAGGAGGGGCTAGCCCAGTTGCGCCCTGGCCCCCAAACCCTCTGGTGCCATCTGCCTGTCTCGGCACTTCTGACTCCACAGAGCCTTTCCTACATCTGGGCTGCCTGCCGTGGCAAAGTGCAGGCGTGGGGTGAGGCCATGGCTTTGTCTTTCCAGGAAAAAATGAGCCCCTGGCCGAAGCAGCAGGCCCAGGCAGAGCCTTGAGCTGGAAGCCCAGTAGGTCTGTGGCCCTCAGGGCCAGAGCCATGCTTTCAAGGCAGGGAAGCGGCCTGCAAGCTGAGTGGGAGTGGGGGAGGGGAGGCAGACAGCTGAAGCCGAGTCCAGAAGGGCGGCGATGGAAGAGCTGCAGCTAGGTCAGAGCCTGGAGGGAGGGCGGGGCCTTCACTGAGGACCCCCCCCCCGAGGCCAGCCCTAGGCCCCGGCGGTCGCGCATGCGCTCTTGGCCTGTGCGGTGTGTGGGGGGTTGAACCCAAGCCCGCAGGGCTCCCGGAGCGGCCAGAGAAAGAAGGGCCCATGGAGAGGTAGGCGAGGTGGGCAGGGGGCGCCACCTTACTCTCCTCAGCTCCCTGAGGGAGAGAGACAGAGACAGAGACAGAGAGAGAGATCCCTGACCTCTGAGTCTCTGCCTCCACCGCTGGCTGGTGCCAACTCACGCGCCATCCCACTTCCAGCCATCACCCCCACGCCTGCCCTGCGGCCAGCCCCACCACAGAGAGGCCGGTTGGTTCCTGCTCACCTCTGTGCCATCCCTTCCCGACCTGACCCCAGTGCAGGGGATAAGCTTCAGACAAGTCTTTCCATGTCCCTCTGCATGACAATAGACTTCCTCCCCTCTCCCATTCCACAGGCCCACCCACCCGGGACATCCACCTTTGTCATTAGCTCAGGAGAGGATGCAAGATGAGAATCTCTGCTATTGTGTGGGGAGACTCAGTTTCCCGGGTTTCCCCCATGGACACATGTTCTTCAGCTGGGTCTGATTTTCTCCAGACAAGCTGTCTTGGGAAGGATTTGGCCAGCCCTAAGAACCTGAAGGGAAAGGGCGGAGGGGGGTTCTCTCTCTGCCCCCGACAGCCCCGAGCTGGGTCGGTCCCTCAGACCTGGCCAGGGGCAGCCCATCCCCCGGCGCCCTTCCCCGGGGCATCCAAGGGCAGGCTCGGCGCCAGCCCCACCCCGCTCGCCACTGCCCGACCATCGTCCTCCCTCGGGGGGCCTGGGCAGGACAGGGACCCGGCTGTGGGCGGCCTCCAGATCTCAGGCCTGGCACACCGTTTACCAGGCTGCTTCCTCCTCTGACGGGGGCCCAGCACACGCCCCAGGAGTCTTGGCAGCCGCCCCCAGGGCTCTAGCCTCTGGAACTCGTCCCCTTGGAAGGGGCCTGGCCCAGGTGCCAGGTTCGGCTGGTCGGCCAGCCTCCTTTGGAGAAAGCAGGCAAGCCGAGCCAGGCTTGCAGTGGCCCTGGCGTGACACCTGCCACCTCAGGCAGAGGGCATCCCGCGTGCCCTCCATGGCGGGTTTCTCCCCGGAGCCGTGGCCTGGGCACTAGGAAGGCCGGGCCTCCTCGACTCCCGGGAGGAGGGGCTAGCCCAGTTGCGCCCTGGCCCCCAAACCCTCTGGTGCCATCTGCCTGTCTCGGCACTTCTGACTCCACAGAGCCTTTCCTACATCTGGGCTGCCTGCCGTGGCAAAGTGCAGGCGTGGGGTGAGGCCATGGCTTTGTCTTTCCAGGAAAAAATGAGCCCCTGGCCGAAGCAGCAGGCCCAGGCAGAGCCTTGAGCTGGAAGCCCAGTAGGTCTGTGGCCCTCAGGGCCAGAGCCATGCTTTCAAGGCAGGGAAGCGGCCTGCAAGCTGAGTGGGAGTGGGGGAGGGGAGGCAGACAGCTGAAGCCGAGTCCAGAAGGGCGGCGATGGAAGAGCTGCAGCTGGGTCAGAGCCTGGAGGGAGGGCGGGGCCTTCACTGAGGACCCCCCCCCCCCCCCGAGGCCAGCCCTAGGCCCCGGCGGTCGCGCATGCGCCCTTGGCCTGTGCGGTGTGTGGGGGGGTTGAACCCAAGCCCGCAGGGCTCCCGGAGCGGCCAGAGAAAGAAGGGCCCATGGAGAGGTAGGCGAGGTGGGCAGGGGGCGCCACCTTACTCTCCTCAGCTCCCTGCGGGAGAGAGAGAGAGACAGAGACAGAGAGAGAGATCCCTGACCTCTGAGTCTCTGCCTCCACCGCTGGCTGGTGCCAACTCACGCGCCATCCCACTTCCAGCCATCACCCCCACGCCTGCCCCGGGGCCTGCCCCACCACAGAGAGGCCGGTTGGTTCCTGCTCACCTCTGTGCCGTCCCTTCCCGACCTGACCCCAGTGCAGGGGATAAGCTTCAGACAAGTCTTTCCATGTCCCTCTGCATGACAATAGACTTCCTCCCCTCTCCCATTCCACAGGCCCACCCACCCGGGACATCCACCTTTGTCATTAGCTCAGGAGAGGATGCAAGATGAGAATCTCTGCTATTGTGTGGGGAGACTCAGTTTCCCGGGTTTCCCCCATGGACACATGTTCTTCAGCTGGGTCTGATTTTCTCCAGACAAGCTGTCTTGGGAAGGATTTGGCCAGCCCTAAGAACCTGAAGGGAAAGGGCGGAGGGGGGTTCTCTCTCTGCCCCCGACAGCCCCGAGCTGGGTCGGTCCCTCAGACCTGGCCAGGGGCAGCCCATCCCCCGGCGCCCTTCCCCGGGGCATCCAAGGGCAGGCTCGGCGCCAGCCCCACCCCGCTCGCCACTGCCCGACCATCGTCCTCCCTCGGGGGGCCTGGGCAGGACAGGGACCCGGCTGTGGGAGGCCTCCAGATCTCAGGCCTGGCACACCGTTTACCAGGCTGCTTCCTCCTCTGACGGGGGCCCAGCACACGCCCCAGGAGACTTGGCAGCCGCCCCCAGGGCTCTAGCCTCTGGAACTCGTCCCCTTGGAAGGGGCCTGGCCCAGGTGCCAGGTTCGGCTGGTCGGCCAGCCTCCTTTGGAGAAAGCAGGCAAGCCGAGCCAGGCTTGCAGTGGCCCTGGCGTGACACCTGCCACCTCAGGCAGAGGGCCTCCCGCGTGCCCTCCATGGCGGGTTTCTCCCCGGAGCCGTGGCCTGGGCACTAGGAAGGCCGGGCCTCCCCGACTCCCGGGAGGAGGGCTAGCCCAGTTGCGCCATGGCCCCCAAACCCTCTGGTGCCATCTGCCTGTCTCGGCACTTCTGACTCTACAGAGCCTTTCCTACATCTGGGCTGCCTGCCGTGGCAAAGTGCAGGCGTGGGGTGAGGCCATGGCTTTGTCTTTCCAAGGAAAAAATGAGCCCCTGGCCGAAGCAGCAGGCCCAGGCAGAGCCTTGAGCTGGAAGCCCAGTAGGTCTGTGGCCCTCAGGGCCAGAGCCATGCTTTCAAGGCAGGGAAGCGGCCTGCAAGCTGAGTGGGAGTGGGGGAGGGGAGGCAGACAGCTGAAGCCGAGTCCAGAAGGGCGGCGATGGAAGAGCTGCAGCTGGGTCAGAGCCTGGAGGAGGGCGGGGCCTTCACTGAGGACCCCCCCACCCCCGAGGCCAGCCCTAGGCCCCGGCGGTCGCGCATGCGCCCTTGGCCTGTGCGGTGTGTGGGGGGTTGAACCCAAGCCCGCAGGGCTCCCGGAGCGGCCAGAGAAAGAAGGGCCCATGGAGAGGTAGGCGAGGTGGGCAGGGGGCGCCACCTTACTCTCCTCAGCTCCCTGAGGGAGAGAGACAGAGACAGAGACAGAGAGAGAGATCCCTGACCTCTGAGTCTCTGCCTCCACCGCTGGCTGGTGCCAACTCACGCGCCATCCCACTTCCAGCCATCACCCCCACGCCTGCCCCGGGGCCAGCCCCACCACAGAGAGGCCGGTTGGTTCCTGCTCACCTCTGTGCCGTCCCTTCCCGACCTCACCCCAGTGCAGGGGATAAGCTTCAGACAAGTCTTTCCATGTCCCTCTGCATGACAATAGACTTCCTCCCCTCTCCCATTCCACAGGCCCACCCGGGACATCCACCTTTGTCATTAGCTCAGGAGAGGATGCAAGATGAGAATCTCTGCTATTGTGTGGGGAGACTCAGTTTCCCGGGTTTCCCCCATGGACACATGTTCTTCAGCTGGGTCTGATTTTCTCCAGACAAGCTGTCTTGGGAAGGATTTGGCCAGCCCTAAGAACCTGAAGGGAAAGGGCGGAGGGGTGTTCTCTCTCTGCCCCCGACAGCCCCGAGCTGGGTCGGTCCCTCAGACCTGGCCAGGGGCAGCCCATCCCCCGGCGCCCTTCCCCGGGGCATCCAAGGGCAGGCTCGGCGCCAGCCCCACCCCGCTCGCCACTGCCCGACCATCGTCCTCCCTCGGGGGGCCTGGGCAGGACAGGGACCCGGCTGTGGGAGGCCTCCAGATCTCAGGCCTGGCACACCGTTTACCAGGCTGCTTCCTCCTCTGACGGGGGCCCAGCACACGCCCCAGGAGACTTGGCAGCCGCCCCCAGGGCTCTAGCCTCTGGAACTCGTCCCCTTGGAAGGGGCCTGGCCCAGGTGCCAGGTTCGGCTGGTCGGCCAGCCTCCTTTGGAGAAAGCAGGCAAGCCGAGCCAGGCTTGCAGTGGCCCTGGCGTGACACCTGCCACCTCAGGCAGAGGGCCTCCCGCGTGCCCTCCATGGCGGGTTTCTCCCCGGAGCCGTGGCCTGGGCACTAGGAAGGCCGGGCCTCCCCGACTCCCGGGAGGAGGGGCTAGCCCAGTTGCGCCATGGCCCCCAAACCCTCTGGTGCCATCTGCCTGTCTCGGCACTTCTGACTCTACAGAGCCTTTCCTACATCTGGGCTGCCTGCCGTGGCAAAGTGCAGGCGTGGGGTGAGGCCATGGCTTTGTCTTTCCAGGAAAAAATGAGCCCCTGGCCGAAGCAGCAGGCCCAGGCAGAGCCTTGAGCTTGAAGCCCAGTAGGTCTGTGGCCCTCAGGGCCAGAGCCATGCTTTCAAGGCAGGGAAGCGGCCTGCAAGCTGAGTGGAGTGGGGGAGGGGAGGCAGACAGCTGAAGCCGAGTCCAGAAGGGCGGCGATGGAAGAGCTGCAGCTGGGTCAGAGCCTGGAGGGAGGGCGGGGCCTTCACTGAGGACCCCCCCCCCCCCGAGGCCAGCCCTAGGCCCCGGCGGTCGCGCATGCGCCCTTGGCCTGTGCGGTGTGTGGGGGGTTGAACCCAAGCCCGCAGGGCTCCCGGAGCGGCCAGAGAAAGAAGGGCCCATGGAGAGGTAGGCGAGGTGGGCAGGGGGCGCCACCTTACTCTCCTCAGCTCCCTGCGGGAGAGAGAGAGAGACAGAGACAGAGAGAGAGATCCCTGACCTCTGAGTCTCTGCCTCCACCGCTGGCTGGTGCCAACTCACGCGCCATCCCACTTCCAGCCATCACCCCCACGCCTGCCCCGGGGCCTGCCCCACCACAGAGAGGCCGGTTGGTTCCTGCTCACCTCTGTGCCGTCCCTTCCCGACCTGACCCCAGTGCAGGGGATAAGCTTCAGACAAGTCTTTCCATGTCCCTCTGCATGACAATAGACTTCCTCCCCTCTCCCATTCCACAGGCCCACCCACCCGGGACATCCACCTTTGTCATTAGCTCAGGAGAGGATGCAAGATGAGAATCTCTGCTATTGTGTGGGGAGACTCAGTTTCCCGGGTTTCCCCCATGGACACATGTTCTTCAGCTGGGTCTGATTTTCTCCAGACAAGCTGTCTTGGGAAGGATTTGGCCAGCCCTAAGAACCTGAAGGGAAAGGGCGGAGGGGGGTTCTCTCTCTGCCCCCGACAGCCCCGAGCTGGGTCGGTCCCTCAGACCTGGCCAGGGGCAGCCCATCCCCCGGCGCCCTTCCCCGGGGCATCCAAGGGCAGGCTCGGCGCCAGCCCCACCCCGCTCGCCACTGCCCGACCATCGTCCTCCCTCGGGGGGCCTGGGCAGGACAGGGACCCGGCTGTGGGAGGCCTCCAGATCTCAGGCCTGGCACACCGTTTACCAGGCTGCTTCCTCCTCTGACGGGGGCCCAGCACACGCCCCAGGAGACTTGGCAGCCGCCCCCAGGGCTCTATCCTCTGGAACTCGTCCCCTTGGAAGGGGCCTGGCCCAGGTGCCAGGTTCGGCTGGTCAGCCAGCCTCCTTTGGAGAAAGCAGGCAAGCCGAGCCAGGCTTGCAGTGGCCCTGGCGTGACACCTGCCACCTCAGGCAGAGGGCCTCCAGCGTGCCCTCCATGGCGGGTTTCTCCCCGGAGCCGTGGCCTGGGCACTAGGAAGGCCGGGCCTCCCCGACTCCCGGGAGGAGGGGCTAGCCCAGTTGCGCCCTGGCCCCCAAACCCTCTGGTGCCATCTGCCTGTCTCGGCACTTCTGACTCCACAGAGCCTTTCCTACATCTGGGCTGCCTGCCGTGGCAAAGTGCAGGCGTGGGGTGAGGCCATGGCTTTGTCTTTCCAGGAAAAAATGAGCCCCTGGCCGAAGCAGCAGGCCCAGGCAGAGCCTTGAGCTGGAAGCCCAGTAGGTCTGTGGCCCTCAGGGCCAGAGCCATGCTTTCAAGGCAGGGAAGCGGCCTGCAAGCTGAGTGGGAGTGGGGGAGGGGAGGCAGACAGCTGAAGCCGAGTCCAGAAGGGCGGCGATGGAAGAGCTGCAGCTAGGTCAGAGCCTGGAGGGAGGGCGGGGCCTTCACTGAGGACCCCCCCCCCCGAGGCCAGCCCTAGGCCCCGGCGGTCGCGCATGCGCTCTTGGCCTGTGCGGTGTGTGGGGGGTTGAACCCAAGCCCGCAGGGCTCCCGGAGCGGCCAGAGAAAGAAGGGCCCATGGAGAGGTAGGCGAGGTGGGCAGGGGGCGCCACCTTACTCTCCTCAGCTCCCTGAGGGAGAGAGACAGAGACAGAGACAGAGAGAGAGATCCCTGACCTCTGAGTCTCTGCCTCCACCGCTGGCTGGTGCCAACTCCACGCGCCATCCCACTTCCAGCCATCACCCCCCACGCCTGCCCTGCGGCCAGCCCCACCACAGAGAGGCCGGTTGGTTCCTGCTCACCTCTGTGCCATCCCTTCCCGACCTGACCCCAGTGCAGGGGATAAGCTTCAGACAAGTCCTTTCCATGTCCCTCTGCATGACAATAGACTTCCTCCCCTCTCCCATTCCACAGGCCCACCCACCCGGGACATCCACCTTTGTCATTAGCTCAGGAGAGGATGCAAGATGAGAATCTCTGCTATTGTGTGGGGAGACTCAGTTTCCCGGGTTTCCCCCATGGACACATGTTCTTCAGCTGGGTCTGATTTTCTCCAGACAAGCTGTCTTGGGAAGGATTTGGCCAGCCCTAAGAACCTGAAGGGAAAGGGCGGAGGGGGGTTCTCTCTCTGCCCCCGACAGCCCCGAGCTGGGTCGGTCCCTCAGACCTGGCCAGGGGCAGCCCATCCCCGGCGCCCTTCCCCCGGGGCATCCAAGGGCAGGCTCGGCGCCAGCCCCACCCCGCTCGCCACTGCCCGACCATCGTCCTCCCTCGGGGGGCCTGGGCAGGACAGGGACCCGGCTGTGGGCGGCCTCCAGATCTCAGGCCTGGCACACCGTTTACCAGGCTGCTTCCTCCTCTGACGGGGGCCCAGCACACGCCCCAGGAGTCTTGGCAGCCGCCCCCAGGGCTCTAGCCTCTGGAACTCGTCCCCTTGGAAGGGGCCTGGCCCAGGTGCCAGGTTCGGCTGGTCGGCCAGCCTCCTTTGGAGAAAGCAGGCAAGCCGAGCCAGGCTTGCAGTGGCCCTGGCGTGACACCTGCCACCTCAGGCAGAGGGCCTCCCGCGTGCCCTCCATGGCGGGTTTCTCCCCGGAGCCGTGGCCTGGGCACTAGGAAGGCCGGGCCTCCTCGACTCCCGGGAGGAGGGGCTAGCCCAGTTGCGCCCTGGCCCCCAAACCCTCTGGTGCCATCTGCCTGTCTCGGCACTTCTGACTCCACAGAGCCTTTCCTACATCTGGGCTGCCTGCCGTGGCAAAGTGCAGGCGTGGGGTGAGGCCATGGCTTTGTCTTTCCAGGAAAAAATGAGCCCCTGGCCGAAGCAGCAGGCCCAGGCAGAGCCTTGAGCTGGAAGCCCAGTAGGTCTGTGGCCCTCAGGGCCAGAGCCATGCTTTCAAGGCAGGGAAGCGGCCTGCAAGCTGAGTGGGAGTGGGGGAGGGGAGGCAGACAGCTGAAGCCGAGTCCAGAAGGGCGGCGATGGAAGAGCTGCAGCTGGGTCAGAGCCTGGAGGGAGGGCGGGGCCTTCACTGAGGACCCCCCCCCCCCCCCCCCCGAGGCCAGCCCTAGGCCCCGGCGGTCGCGCATGCGCCCTTGGCCTGTGCGGTGTGTGGGGGGTTGAACCCAAGCCCGCAGGGCTCCCGGAGCGGCCAGAGAAAGAAGGGCCCATGGAGAGGTAGGCGAGGTGGGCAGGGGGCGCCACCTTACTCTCCTCAGCTCCCTGCGGGAGAGAGAGAGAGACAGAGACAGAGAGAGAGATCCCTGACCTCTGAGTCTCTGCCTCCACCGCTGGCTGGTGCCAACTCACGCGCCATCCCACTTCCAGCCATCACCCCCACGCCTGCCCCGGGGCCTGCCCCACCACAGAGAGGCCGGTTGGTTCCTGCTCACCTCTGTGCCGTCCCTTCCCGACCTGACCCCAGTGCAGGGGATAAGCTTCAGACAAGTCTTTCCATGTCCCTCTGCATGACAATAGACTTCCTCCCCTCTCCCATTCCACAGGCCCACCCACCCGGGACATCCACCTTTGTCATTAGCTCAGGAGAGGATGCAAGATGAGAATCTCTGCTATTGTGTGGGGAGACTCAGTTTCCCGGGTTTCCCCCATGGACACATGTTCTTCAGCTGGGTCTGATTTTCTCCAGACAAGCTGTCTTGGGAAGGATTTGGCCAGCCCTAAGAACCTGAAGGGAAAGGCGGAGGGGGGTTCTCTCTCTGCCCCCGACAGCCCCGAGCTGGGTCGGTCCCTCAGACCTGGCCAGGGGCAGCCCATCCCCCGGCGCCCTTCCCCGGGGCATCCAAGGGCAGGCTCGGCGCCAGCCCCCCCGCTCGCCACTGCCCGACCATCGTCCTCCCTCGGGGGGCCTGGGCAGGACAGGGACCCGGCTGTGGGAGGCCTCCAGATCTCAGGCCTGGCACACCGTTTACCAGGCTGCTTCCTCCTCTGACGGGGGCCCAGCACACGCCCCAGGAGACTTGGCAGCCGCCCCCAGGGCTCTATCCTCTGGAACTCGTCCCCTTGGAAGGGGCCTGGCCCAGGTGCCAGGTTCGGCTGGTCAGCCAGCCTCCTTTGGAGAAAGCAGGCAAGCCGAGCCAGGCTTGCAGTGGCCCTGGCGTGACACCTGCCACCTCAGGCAGAGGGCCTCCAGCGTGCCCTCCATGGCGGGTTTCTCCCCGGAGCCGTGGCCTGGGCACTAGGAAGGCCGGGCCTCCCCGACTCCCGGGAGGAGGGGCTAGCCCAGTTGCGCCCTGGCCCCCAAACCCTCTGGTGCCATCTGCCTGTCTCGGCACTTCTGACTCCACAGAGCCTTTCCTACATCTGGGCTGCCTGCCGTGGCAAAGTGCAGGCGTGGGGTGAGGCCATGGCTTTGTCTTTCCAGGAAAAAATGAGCCCCTGGCCGAAGCAGCAGGCCCAGGCAGAGCCTTGAGCTGGAAGCCCAGTAGGTCTGTGGCCCTCAGGGCCAGAGCCATGCTTTCAAGGCAGGGAAGCGGCCTGCAAGCTGAGTGGGAGTGGGGGAGGGGAGGCAGACAGCTGAAGCCGAGTCCAGAAGGGCGGCGATGGAAGAGCTGCAGCTAGGTCAGAGCCTGGAGGGAGGGCGGGGCCTTCACTGAGGACCCCCCCCCCGAGGCCAGCCCTAGGCCCCGGCGGTCGCGCATGCGCTCTTGGCCTGTGCGGTGTGTGGGGGGTTGAACCCAAGCCCGCAGGGCTCCCGGAGCGGCCAGAGAAAGAAGGGCCCATGGAGAGGTAGGCGAGGTGGGCAGGGGGCGCCACCTTACTCTCCTCAGCTCCCTGAGGGAGAGAGACAGAGACAGAGACAGAGAGAGAGATCCCTGACCTCTGAGTCTCTGCCTCCACCGCTGGCTGGTGCCAACTCACGCGCCATCCCACTTCCAGCCATCACCCCCACGCCTGCCCCGGGGCCAGCCCCACCACAGAGAGGCCGGTTGGTTCCTGCTCACCTCTGTGCCGTCCCTTCCCGACCTGACCCCAGTGCAGGGGATAAGCTTCAGACAAGTCTTTCCATGTCCCTCTGCATGACAATAGACTTCCTCCCCTCTCCCATTCCACAGGCCCACCCACCCGGGACATCCACCTTTGTCATTAGCTCAGGAGAGGATGCAAGATGAGAATCTCTGCTATTGTGTGGGGAGACTCAGTTTCCCGGGTTTCCCCCATGGACACATGTTCTTCAGCTGGGTCTGATTTTCTCCAGACAAGCTGTCTTGGGAAGGATTTGGCCAGCCCTAAGAACCTGAAGGGAAAGGGCGGAGGGGGGTTCTCTCTCTGCCCCCGACAGCCCCGAGCTGGGTCGGTCCCTCAGACCTGGCCAGGGGCAGCCCATCCCCCGGCGCCCTTCCCCGGGGCATCCAAGGGCAGGCTCGGCGCCAGCCCCACCCCGCTCGCCACTGCCCGACCATCGTCCTCCCTCGGGGGGCCTGGGCAGGACAGGGACCCGGCTGTGGGCGGCCTCCAGATCTCAGGCCTGGCACACCGTTTACCAGGCTGCTTCCTCCTCTGACGGGGGCCCAGCACACGCCCCAGGAGTCTTGGCAGCCGCCCCCAGGGCTCTAGCCTCTGGAACTCGTCCCCTTGGAAGGGGCCTGGCCCAGGTGCCAGGTTCGGCTGGTCGGCCAGCCTCCTTTGGAGAAAGCAGGCAAGCCGAGCCAGGCTTGCAGTGGCCCTGGCGTGACACCTGCCACCTCAGGCAGAGGGCCTCCCGCGTGCCCTCCATGGCGGGTTTCTCCCCGGAGCCGTGGCCTGGGCACTAGGAAGGCCGGGCCTCCTCGACTCCCGGGAGGAGGGGCTAGCCCAGTTGCGCCCTGGCCCCCAAACCCTCTGGTGCCATCTGCCTGTCTCGGCACTTCTGACTCCACAGAGCCTTTCCTACATCTGGGCTGCCTGCCGTGGCAAAGTGCAGGCGTGGGGTGAGGCCATGGCTTTGTCTTTCCAGGAAAAAATGAGCCCCTGGCCGAAGCAGCAGGCCCAGGCAGAGCCTTGAGCTGGAAGCCCAGTAGGTCTGTGGCCCTCAGGGCCAGAGCCATGCTTTCAAGGCAGGGAAGCGGCCTGCAAGCTGAGTGGGAGTGGGGGAGGGGAGGCAGACAGCTGAAGCCGAGTCCAGAAGGGCGGCGATGGAAGAGCTGCAGCTGGGTCAGAGCCTGGAGGGAGGGCGGGGCCTTCACTGAGGACCCCCCCCCCCCCCCGAGGCCAGCCCTAGGCCCCGGCGGTCGCGCATGCGCCCTTGGCCTGTGCGGTGTGTGGGGGGTTGAACCCAAGCCCGCAGGGCTCCCGGAGCGGCCAGAGAAAGAAGGGCCCATGGAGAGGTAGGCGAGGTGGGCAGGGGGCGCCACCTTACTCTCCTCAGCTCCCTGCGGGAGAGAGAGAGAGACAGAGACAGAGAGAGAGATCCCTGACCTCTGAGTCTCTGCCTCCACCGCTGGCTGGTGCCAACTCACGCGCCATCCCACTTCCAGCCATCACCCCCACGCCTGCCCCGGGGCCTGCCCCACCACAGAGAGGCCGGTTGGTTCCTGCTCACCTCTGTGCCGTCCCTTCCCGACCTGACCCCAGTGCAGGGGATAAGCTTCAGACAAGTCTTTCCATGTCCCTCTGCATGACAATAGACTTCCTCCCCTCTCCCATTCCACAGGCCCACCCACCCGGGACATCCACCTTTGTCATTAGCTCAGGAGAGGATGCAAGATGAGAATCTCTGCTATTGTGTGGGGAGACTCAGTTTCCCGGGTTTCCCCCATGGACACATGTTCTTCAGCTGGGTCTGATTTTCTCCAGACAAGCTGTCTTGGGAAGGATTTGGCCAGCCCTAAGAACCTGAAGGGAAAGGGCGGAGGGGGGTTCTCTCTCTGCCCCCGACAGCCCCGAGCTGGGTCGGTCCCTCAGACCTGGCCAGGGGCAGCCCATCCCCCGGCGCCCTTCCCCGGGGCATCCAAGGGCAGGCTCGGCGCCAGCCCCACCCCGCTCGCCACTGCCCGACCATCGTCCTCCCTCGGGGGGCCTGGGCAGGACAGGGACCCGGCTGTGGGAGGCCTCCAGATCTCAGGCCTGGCACACCGTTTACCAGGCTGCTTCCTCCTCTGACGGGGGCCCAGCACACGCCCCAGGAGACTTGGCAGCCGCCCCCAGGGCTCTATCCTCTGGAACTCGTCCCCTTGGAAGGGGCCTGGCCCAGGTGCCAGGTTCGGCTGGTCAGCCAGCCTCCTTTGGAGAAAGCAGGCAAGCCGAGCCAGGCTTGCAGTGGCCCTGGCGTGACACCTGCCACCTCAGGCAGAGGGCCTCCAGCGTGCCCTCCATGGCGGGTTTCTCCCCGGAGCCGTGGCCTGGGCACTAGGAAGGCCGGGCCTCCCCGACTCCCGGGAGGAGGGGCTAGCCCAGTTGCGCCCTGGCCCCCAAACCCTCTGGTGCCATCTGCCTGTCTCGGCACTTCTGACTCCACAGAGCCTTTCCTACATCTGGGCTGCCTGCCGTGGCAAAGTGCAGGCGTGGGGTGAGGCCATGGCTTTGTCTTTCCAGGAAAAAATGAGCCCCTGGCCGAAGCAGCAGGCCCAGGCAGAGCCTTGAGCTGGAAGCCCAGTAGGTCTGTGGCCCTCAGGGCCAGAGCCATGCTTTCAAGGCAGGGAAGCGGCCTGCAAGCTGAGTGGGAGTGGGGGAGGGGAGGCAGACAGCTGAAGCCGAGTCCAGAAGGGCGGCGATGGAAGAGCTGCAGCTGGGTCAGAGCCTGGAGGGAGGGCGGGGCCTTCACTGAGGACCCCCCCCCCCAGGCCAGCCCTAGGCCCCGGCGGTCGCGCATGCGCCCTTGGCCTGTGCGGTGTGTGGGGGGTTGAACCCAAGCCCGCAGGGCTCCCGGAGCGGCCAGAGAAAGAAGGGCCCATGGAGAGGTAGGCGAGGTGGGCAGGGGGCGCCACCTTACTCTCCTCAGCTCCCTGAGGGAGAGAGACAGAGACAGAGACAGAGAGAGAGATCCCTGACCTCTGAGTCTCTGCCTCCACCGCTGGCTGGTGCCAACTCACGCGCCATCCCACTTCCAGCCATCACCCCCACGCCTGCCCCGGGGCCAGCCCCACCACAGAGAGGCCGGTTGGTTCCTGCTCACCTCTGTGCCGTCCCTTCCCGACCTGACCCCAGTGCAGGGGATAAGCTTCAGACAAGTCTTTCCATGTCCCTCTGCATGACAATAGACTTCCTCCCCTCTCCCATTCCACAGGCCCACCCACCCGGGACATCCACCTTTGTCATTAGCTCAGGAGAGGATGCAAGATGAGAATCTCTGCTATTGTGTGGGGAGACTCAGTTTCCCGGGTTTCCCCCATGGACACATGTTCTTCAGCTGGGTCTGATTTTCTCCAGACAAGCTGTCTTGGGAAGGATTTGGCCAGCCCTAAGAACCTGAAGGGAAAGGGCGGAGGGGGGTTCTCTCTCTGCCCCCGACAGCCCCGAGCTGGGTCGGTCCCTCAGACCTGGCCAGGGGCAGCCCATCCCCCGGCGCCCTTCCCCGGGGCATCCAAGGGCAGGCTCGGCGCCAGCCCCACCCCGCTCGCCACTGCCCGACCATCGTCCTCCCTCGGGGGGCCTGGGCAGGACAGGGACCCGGCTGTGGGCGGCCTCCAGATCTCAGGCCTGGCACACCGTTTACCAGGCTGCTTCCTCCTCTGACGGGGGCCCAGCACACGCCCCAGGAGTCTTGGCAGCCGCCCCCAGGGCTCTAGCCTCTGGAACTCGTCCCCTTGGAAGGGGCCTGGCCCAGGTGCCAGGTTCGGCTGGTCGGCCAGCCTCCTTTGGAGAAAGCAGGCAAGCCGAGCCAGGCTTGCAGTGGCCCTGGCGTGACACCTGCCACCTCAGGCAGAGGGCCTCCCGCGTGCCCTCCATGGCGGGTTTCTCCCCGGAGCCGTGGCCTGGGCACTAGGAAGGCCGGGCCTCCTCGACTCCCGGGAGGAGGGGCTAGCCCAGTTGCGCCCTGGCCCCCAAACCCTCTGGTGCCATCTGCCTGTCTCGGCACTTCTGACTCCACAGAGCCTTTCCTACATCTGGGCTGCCTGCCGTGGCAAAGTGCAGGCGTGGGGTGAGGCCATGGCTTTGTCTTTCCAGGAAAAAATGAGCCCCTGGCCGAAGCAGCAGGCCCAGGCAGAGCCTTGAGCTGGAAGCCCAGTAGGTCTGTGGCCCTCAGGGCCAGAGCCATGCTTTCAAGGCAGGGAAGCGGCCTGCAAGCTGAGTGGGAGTGGGGGAGGGGAGGCAGACAGCTGAAGCCGAGTCCAGAAGGGCGGCGATGGAAGAGCTGCAGCTGGGTCAGAGCCTGGAGGGAGGGCGGGGCCTTCACTGAGGACCCCCCCCCCCCCGAGGCCAGCCCTAGGCCCCGGCGGTCGCGCATGCGCCCTTGGCCTGTGCGGTGTGTGGGGGGTTGAACCCAAGCCCGCAGGGCTCCCGGAGCGGCCAGAGAAAGAAGGGCCCATGGAGAGGTAGGCGAGGTGGGCAGGGGGCGCCACCTTACTCTCCTCAGCTCCCTGCGGGAGAGAGAGAGAGACAGAGACAGAGAGAGAGATCCCTGACCTCTGAGTCTCTGCCTCCACCGCTGGCTGGTGCCAACTCACGCGCCATCCCACTTCCAGCCATCACCCCCACGCCTGCCCCGGGGCCTGCCCCACCACAGAGAGGCCGGTTGGTTCCTGCTCACCTCTGTGCCGTCCCTTCCCGACCTGACCCCAGTGCAGGGGATAAGCTTCAGACAAGTCTTTCCATGTCCCTCTGCATGACAATAGACTTCCTCCCCTCTCCCATTCCACAGGCCCACCCACCCGGGACATCCACCTTTGTCATTAGCTCAGGAGAGGATGCAAGATGAGAATCTCTGCTATTGTGTGGGGAGACTCAGTTTCCCGGGTTTCCCCCATGGACACATGTTCTTCAGCTGGGTCTGATTTTCTCCAGACAAGCTGTCTTGGGAAGGATTTGGCCAGCCCTAAGAACCTGAAGGGAAAGGGCGGAGGGGGGTTCTCTCTCTGCCCCCGACAGCCCCGAGCTGGGTCGGTCCCTCAGACCTGGCCAGGGGCAGCCCATCCCCCGGCGCCCTTCCCCGGGGCATCCAAGGGCAGGCTCGGCGCCAGCCCCACCCCGCTCGCCACTGCCCGACCATCGTCCTCCCTCGGGGGGCCTGGGCAGGACAGGGACCCGGCTGTGGGAGGCCTCCAGATCTCAGGCCTGGCACACCGTTTACCAGGCTGCTTCCTCCTCTGACGGGGGCCCAGCACACGCCCCAGGAGACTTGGCAGCCGCCCCCAGGGCTCTATCCTCTGGAACTCGTCCCCTTGGAAGGGGCCTGGCCCAGGTGCCAGGTTCGGCTGGTCAGCCAGCCTCCTTTGGAGAAAGCAGGCAAGCCGAGCCAGGCTTGCAGTGGCCCTGGCGTGACACCTGCCACCTCAGGCAGAGGGCCTCCAGCGTGCCCTCCATGGCGGGTTTCTCCCCGGAGCCGTGGCCTGGGCACTAGGAAGGCCGGGCCTCCCCGACTCCCGGGAGGAGGGGCTAGCCCAGTTGCGCCCTGGCCCCCAAACCCTCTGGTGCCATCTGCCTGTCTCGGCACTTCTGACTCCACAGAGCCTTTCCTACATCTGGGCTGCCTGCCGTGGCAAAGTGCAGGCGTGGGGTGAGGCCATGGCTTTGTCTTTCCAGGAAAAAATGAGCCCCTGGCCGAAGCAGCAGGCCCAGGCAGAGCCTTGAGCTGGAAGCCCAGTAGGTCTGTGGCCCTCAGGGCCAGAGCCATGCTTTCAAGGCAGGGAAGCGGCCTGCAAGCTGAGTGGGAGTGGGGGAGGGGAGGCAGACAGCTGAAGCCGAGTCCAGAAGGGCGGCGATGGAAGAGCTGCAGCTGGGTCAGAGCCTGGAGGGAGGGCGGGGCCTTCACTGAGGACCCCCCCCCCCCAGGCCAGCCCTAGGCCCCGGCGGTCGCGCATGCGCCCTTGGCCTGTGCGGTGTGTGGGGGGTTGAACCCAAGCCCGCAGGGCTCCCGGAGCGGCCAGAGAAAGAAGGGCCCATGGAGAGGTAGGCGAGGTGGGCAGGGGGCGCCACCTTACTCTCCTCAGCTCCCTGAGGGAGAGAGACAGAGACAGAGACAGAGAGAGAGATCCCTGACCTCTGAGTCTCTGCCTCCACCGCTGGCTGGTGCCAACTCACGCGCCATCCCACTTCCAGCCATCACCCCCACGCCTGCCCCGGGGCCAGCCCCACCACAGAGAGGCCGGTTGGTTCCTGCTCACCTCTGTGCCGTCCCTTCCCGACCTCACCCCAGTGCAGGGGATAAGCTTCAGACAAGTCTTTCCATGTCCCTCTGCATGACAATAGACTTCCTCCCCTCTCCCATTCCACAGGCCCACCCGGGACATCCACCTTTGTCATTAGCTCAGGAGAGGATGCAAGATGAGAATCTCTGCTATTGTGTGGGGAGACTCAGTTTCCCGGGTTTCCCCCATGGACACATGTTCTTCAGCTGGGTCTGATTTTCTCCAGACAAGCTGTCTTGGGAAGGATTTGGCCAGCCCTAAGAACCTGAAGGGAAAGGGCGGAGGGGGGTTCTCTCTCTGCCCCCGACAGCCCCGAGCTGGGTCGGTCCCTCAGACCTGGCCAGGGGCAGCCCATCCCCCGGCGCCCTTCCCCGGGGCATCCAAGGGCAGGCTCGGCGCCAGCCCCACCCCGCTCGCCACTGCCCGACCATCGTCCTCCCTCGGGGGGCCTGGGCAGGACAGGGACCCGGCTGTGGGAGGCCTCCAGATCTCAGGCCTTTCACACCGTTTACCAGGCTGCTTCCTCCTCTGACGGGGGCCCAGCACACGCCCCAGGAGTCTTGGCAGCCGCCCCCAGGGCTCTAGCCTCTGGAACTCGTCCCCTTGGAAGGGGCCTGGCCCAGGTGCCAGGTTCGGCTGGTCGGCCAGCCTCCTTTGGAGAAAGCAGGCAAGCCGAGCCAGGCTTGCAGTGGCCCTGGCGTGACACCTGCCACCTCAGGCAGAGGGCCTCCCGCGTGCCCTCCATGGCGGGTTTCTCCCCGGAGCCGTGGCCTGGGCACTAGGAAGGCCGGGCCTCCCCGACTCCCGGGAGGAGGGGCTAGCCCACTTGCGCCCTGGCCCCCAAACCCTCTGGTGCCATCTGCCTGTCTCGGCACTTCTGACTCTACAGAGCCTTTCCTACATCTGGGATGCCTGCCGTGGCAAAGTGCAGGCGTGGGGTGAGGCCATGGCTTTGTCTTTCCAGGAAAAAATGAGCCCCTGGCCGAAGCAGCAGGCCCAGGCAGAGCCTTGAGCTTGAAGCCCAGTAGGTCTGTGGCCCTCAGGGCCAGAGCCATGCTTTCAAGGCAGGGAAGCGGCCTGCAAGCTGAGTGGGAGTGGGGGAGGGGAGGCAGACAGCTGAAGCCGAGTCCAGAAGGGCGGCGATGGAAGAGCTGCAGCTGGGTCAGAGCCTGGAGGGAGGGCGGGGCCTTCACTGAGGACCCCCCCCCCCCCCCGAGGCCAGCCCTAGGCCCCGGCGGTCGCGCATGCGCCCTTGGCCTGTGCGGTGTGTGGGGGGTTGAACCCAAGCCCGCAGGGCTCCCGGAGCGGCCAGAGAAAGAAGGGCCCATGGAGAGGTAGGCGAGGTGGGCAGGGGGCGCCACCTTACTCTCCTCAGCTCCCTGAGGGAGAGAGACAGAGACAGAGACAGAGAGAGAGATCCCTGACCTCTGAGTCTCTGCCTCCACCGCTGGCTGGTGCCAACTCACGCGCCATCCCACTTCCAGCCATCACCCCCACGCCTGCCCCGGGGCCAGCCCCACCACAGAGAGGCCGGTTGGTTCCTGCTCACCTCTGTGCCGTCCCTTCCCGACCTGACCCCAGTGCAGGGGATAAGCTTCAGACAAGTCTTTCCATGTCCCTCTGCATGACAATAGACTTCCTCCCCTCTCCCATTCCACAGGCCCACCCACCCGGGACATCCACCTTTGTCATTAGCTCAGGAGAGGATGCAAGATGAGAATCTCTGCTATTGTGTGGGGAGACTCAGTTTCCCGGGTTTCCCCCATGGACACATGTTCTTCAGCTGGGTCTGATTTTCTCCAGACAAGCTGTCTTGGGAAGGATTTGGCCAGCCCTAAGAACCTGAAGGGAAAGGGCGGAGGGGGGTTCTCTCTCTGCCCCCGACAGCCCCGAGCTGGGTCGGTCCCTCAGACCTGGCCAGGGGCAGCCCATCCCCCGGTGCCCTTCCCCGGGGCATCCAAGGGCAGGCTCGGCGCCAGCCCCACCACGCTCGCCACTGCCCGACCATCGTCCTCCCTCGGGGGGCCTGGGCAGGACAGGGACCCGGCTGTGGGAGGCCTCCAGATCTCAGGCCTGGCACACCGTTTACCAGGCTGCTTCCTCCTCTGACGGGGGCCCAGCACACGCCCCAGGAGACTTGGCAGCCGTCCCCAGGGCTCTATCCTCTGGAACTCGTCCCCTTGGAAGGGGCCTGGCCCAGGTGCCAGGTTCGGCTGGTCAGCCAGCCTCCTTTGGAGAAAGCAGGCAAGCCGAGCCAGGCTTGCAGTGGCCCTGGCGTGACACCTGCCACCTCAGGCAGAGGGCCTCCAGCGTGCCCTCCATGGCGGGTTTCTCCCCGGAGCCGTGGCCTGGGCACTAGGAAGGCCGGGCCTCCCCGACTCCCGGGAGGAGGGGCTAGCCCAGTTGCGCCCTGGCCCCCAAACCCTCTGGTGCCATCTGCCTGTCTCGGCACTTCTGACTCCACAGAGCCTTTCCTACATCTGGGCTGCCTGCCGTGGCAAAGTGCAGGCGTGGGGTGAGGCCATGGCTTTGTCTTTCCAGGAAAAAATGAGCCCCTGGCCGAAGCAGCAGGCCCAGGCAGAGCCTTGAGCTTGAAGCCCAGTAGGTCCGTGGCCCTCAGGGCCAGAGCAATGCTTTCAAGGCAGGGAAGCGGCCTGCAAGCTGAGTGGGAGTGGGGGAGGGGAGGCAGACAGCTGAAGCCGAGTCCAGAAGGGCGGCGATGGAAGAGCTGCAGCTGGGTCAGAGCCTGGAGGAGGGCGGGGCCTTCACTGAGGACCCCCCCACCCCCGAGGCCAGCCCTAGGCCCCGGCGGTCGCGCATGCGCCCTTGGCCTGTGCGGTGTGTGGGGGGTTGAACCCAAGCCCGCAGGGCTCCCGGAGCGGCCAGAGAAAGAAGGGCCCATGGAGAGGTAGGCGAGGTGGGCAGGGGGCGCCACCTTACTCTCCTCAGCTCCCTGAGGGAGAGAGACAGAGACAGAGACAGAGAGAGAGATCCCTGACCTCTGAGTCTCTGCCTCCACCGCTGGCTGGTGCCAACTCACGCGCCATCCCACTTCCAGCCATCACCCCCACGCCTGCCCCGGGGCCAGCCCCACCACAGAGAGGCCGGTTGGTTCCTGCTCACCTCTGTGCCGTCCCTTCCCGACCTGACCCCAGTGCAGGGGATAAGCTTCAGACAAGTCTTTCCATGTCCCTCTGCATGACAATAGACTTCCTCCCCTCTCCCATTCCACAGGCCCACCCACCCGGGACATCCACCTTTGTCATTAGCTCAGGAGAGGATGCAAGATGAGAATCTCTGCTATTGTGTGGGGAGACTCAGTTTCCCGGGTTTCCCCCATGGACACATGTTCTTCAGCTGGGTCTGATTTTCTCCAGACAAGCTGTCTTGGGAAGGATTTGGCCAGCCCTAAGAACCTGAAGGGAAAGGGCGGAGGGGGGTTCTCTCTCTGCCCCCGACAGCCCCGAGCTGGGTCGGTCCCTCAGACCTGGCCAGGGGCAGCCCATCCCCCGGCGCCCTTCCCCGGGGCATCCAAGGGCAGGCTCCGCGCCAGCCCCACCCCGCTCGCCACTGCCCGACCATCGTCCTCCCTCGGGGGGCCTGGGCAGGACAGGGACCCGGCTGTGGGAGGCCTCCAGATCTCAGGCCTGGCACACCGTTTACCAGGCTGCTTCCTCCTCTGACGGGGGCCCAGCACACGCCCCAGGAGACTTGGCAGCCGCCCCCAGGGCTCTATCCTCTGGAACTCGTCCCCTTGGAAGGGGCCTGGCCCAGGTGCCAGGTTCGGCTGGTCAGCCAGCCTCCTTTGGAGAAAGCAGGCAAGCCGAGCCAGGCTTGCAGTGGCCCTGGCGTGACACCTGCCACCTCAGGCAGAGGGCCTCCAGCGTGCCCTCCATGGCGGGTTTCTCCCCGGAGCCGTGGCCTGGGCACTAGGAAGGCCGGGCCTCCCCGACTCCCGGGAGGAGGGGCTAGCCCACTTGCGCCCTGGCCCCCAAACCCTCTGGTGCCATCTGCCTGTCTCGGCACTTCTGACTCCACAGAGCCTTTCCTACATCTGGGCTGCCTGCCGTGGCAAAGTGCAGGCGTGGGGTGAGGCCATGGCTTTGTCTTTCCAGGAAAAAATGAGCCCCTGGCCGAAGCAGCAGGCCCAGGCAGAGCCTTGAGCTTGAAGCCCAGTAGGTCTGTGGCCCTCAGGGCCAGAGCCATGCTTTCAAGGCAGGGAAGCGGCCTGCAAGCTGAGTGGGAGTGGGGGAGGGGAGGCAGACAGCTGAAGCCGAGTCCAGAAGGGCGGCGATGGAAGAGCTGCAGCTGGGTCAGAGCCTGGAGGAGGGCGGGGCCTTCACTGAGGACCCCCCCACCCCCGAGGCCAGCCCTAGGCCCCGGCGGTCGCGCATGCGCCCTTGGCCTGTGCGGTGTGTGGGGGGTTGAACCCAAGCCCGCAGGGCTCCCGGAGCGGCCAGAGAAAGAAGGGCCCATGGAGAGGTAGGCGAGGTGGGCAGGGGGCGCCACCTTACTCTCCTCAGCTCCCTGAGGGAGAGAGACAGAGACAGAGACAGAGAGAGAGATCCCTGACCTCTGAGTCTCTGCCTCCACCGCTGGCTGGTGCCAACTCACGCGCCATCCCACTTCCAGCCATCACCCCCACGCCTGCCCCGGGGCCAGCCCCACCACAGAGAGGCCGGTTGGTTCCTGCTCACCTCTGTGCCGTCCCTTCCCGACCTGACCCCAGTGCAGGGGATAAGCTTCAGACAAGTCTTTCCATGTCCCTCTGCATGACAATAGACTTCCTCCCCTCTCCCATTCCACAGGCCCACCCACCCGGGACATCCACCTTTGTCATTAGCTCAGGAGAGGATGCAAGATGAGAATCTCTGCTATTGTGTGGGGAGACTCAGTTTCCCGGGTTTCCCCCATGGACACATGTTCTTCAGCTGGGTCTGATTTTCTCCAGACAAGCTGTCTTGGGAAGGATTTGGCCAGCCCTAAGAACCTGAAGGGAAAGGGCGGAGGGGGGTTCTCTCTCTGCCCCCGACAGCCCCGAGCTGGGTCGGTCCCTCAGACCAGGCCAGGGGCAGCCCATCCCCCGGCGCCCTTCCCCGGGGCATCCAAGGGCAGGCTCGGCGCCAGCCCCACCCCGCTCGCCACTGCCCGACCATCGTCCTCCCTCGGGGGGCCTGGGCAGGACAGGGACCCGGCTGTGGGAGGCCTCCAGATCTCAGGCCTGGCACACCGTTTACCAGGCTGCTTCCTCCTCTGACGGGGGCCCAGCACACGCCCCAGGAGACTTGGCAGCCGCCCCCAGGGCTCTAGCCTCTGGAACTCGTCCCCTTGGAAGGGGCCTGGCCCAGGTGCCAGGTTCGGCTGGTCGGCCAGCCTCCTTTGGAGAAAGCAGGCAAGCCGAGCCAGGCTTGCAGTGGCCCTGGCGTGACACCTGCCACCTCAGGCAGAGGGCCTCCCGCGTGCCCTCCATGGCGGGTTTCTCCCCGGAGCCGTGGCCTGGGCACTAGGAAGGCCGGGCCTCCCCGACTCCCGGGAGGAGGGGCTAGCCCAGTTGCGCCCTGGCCCCCAAACCCTCTGGTGCCATCTGCCTGTCTCGGCACTTCTGACTCTACAGAGCCTTTCCTACATCTGGGCTGCCTGCCGTGGCAAAGTGCAGGCGTGGGGTGAGGCCATGGCTTTGTCTTTCCAGGAAAAAATGAGCCCCTGGCCGAAGCAGCAGGCCCAGGCAGAGCCTTGAGCTTGAAGCCCAGTAGGTCTGTGGCCCTCAGGGCCAGAGCCATGCTTTCAAGGCAGGGAAGCGGCCTGCAAGCTGAGTGGGAGTGGGGGAGGGGAGGCAGACAGCTGAAGCCGAGTCCAGAAGGGCGGCGATGGAAGAGCTGCAGCTGGGTCAGAGCCTGGAGGAGGGCGGGGCCTTCACTGAGGACCCCCCCACCCCCGAGGCCAGCCCTAGGCCCCGGCGGTCGCGCATGCGCCCTTGGCCTGTGCGGTGTGTGGGGGGTTGAACCCAAGCCCGCAGGGCTCCCGGAGCGGCCAGAGAAAGAAGGGCCCATGGAGAGGTAGGCGAGGTGGGCAGGGGGCGCCACCTTACTCTCCTCAGCTCCCTGAGGGAGAGAGACAGAGACAGAGACAGAGAGAGAGATCCCTGACCTCTGAGTCTCTGCCTCCACCGCTGGCTGGTGCCAACTCACGCGCCATCCCACTTCCAGCCATCACCCCCACGCCTGCCCCGGGGCCAGCCCCACCACAGAGAGGCCGGTTGGTTCCTGCTCACCTCTGTGCAGTCCCTTCCCGACCTCACCCCAGTGCAGGGGATAAGCTTCAGACAAGTCTTTCCATGTCCCTCTGCATGACAATAGACTTCCTCCCCTCTCCCATTCCACAGGCCCACCCGGGACATCCACCTTTGTCATTAGCTCAGGAGAGGATGCAAGATGAGAATCTCTGCTATTGTGTGGGGAGACTCAGTTTCCCGGGTTTCCCCCATGGACACATGTTCTTCAGCTGGGTCTGATTTTCTCCAGACAAGCTGTCTTGGGAAGGATTTGGCCAGCCCTAAGAACCTGAAGGGAAAGGGCGGAGGGGGGTTCTCTCTCTGCCCCCGACAGCCCCGAGCTGGGTCGGTCCCTCAGACCTGGCCAGGGGCAGCCCATCCCCCGGCGCCCTTCCCCGGGGCATCCAAGGGCAGGCTCGGCGCCAGCCCCACCCCGCTCGCCACTGCCCGACCATCGTCCTCCCTCGGGGGGCCTGGGCAGGACAGGGACCCGGCTGTGGGAGGCCTCCAGATCTCAGGCCTTTCACACCGTTTACCAGGCTGCTTCCTCCTCTGACGGGGGCCCAGCACACGCCCCAGGAGTCTTGGCAGCCGCCCCCAGGGCTCTAGCCTCTGGAACTCGTCCCCTTGGAAGGGGCCTGGCCCAGGTGCCAGGTTCGGCTGGTCGGCCAGCCTCCTTTGGAGAAAGCAGGCAAGCCGAGCCAGGCTTGCAGTGGCCCTGGCGTGACACCTGCCACCTCAGGCAGAGGGCCTCCCGCGTGCCCTCCATGGCGGGTTTCTCCCCGGAGCCGTGGCCTGGGCACTAGGAAGGCCGGGCCTCCCCGACTCCCGGGAGGAGGGGCTAGCCCACTTGCGCCCTGGCCCCCAAACCCTCTGGTGCCATCTGCCTGTCTCGGCACTTCTGACTCTACAGAGCCTTTCCTACATCTGGGCTGCCTGCCGTGGCAAAGTGCAGGCGTGGGGTGAGGCCATGGCTTTGTCTTTCCAGGAAAAAATGAGCCCCTGGCCGAAGCAGCAGGCCCAGGCAGAGCCTTGAGCTTGAAGCCCAGTAGGTCTGTGGCCCTCAGGGCCAGAGCCATGCTTTCAAGGCAGGGAAGCGGCCTGCAAGCTGAGTGGGAGTGGGGGAGGGGAGGCAGACAGCTGAAGCCGAGTCCAGAAGGGCGGCGATGGAAGAGCTGCAGCTGGGTCAGAGCCTGGAGGAGGGCGGGGCCTTCACTGAGGACCCCCCCACCCCCGAGGCCAGCCCTAGGCCCCGGCGGTCGCGCATGCGCCCTTGGCCTGTGCGGTGTGTGGGGGGTTGAACCCAAGCCCGCAGGGCTCCCGGAGCGGCCAGAGAAAGAAGGGCCCATGGAGAGGTAGGCGAGGTGGGCAGGGGGCGCCACCTTACTCTCCTCAGCTCCCTGAGGGAGAGAGACAGAGACAGAGACAGAGAGAGAGATCCCTGACCTCTGAGTCTCTGCCTCCACCGCTGGCTGGTGCCAACTCACGCGCCATCCCACTTCCAGCCATCACCCCCACGCCTGCCCCGGGGCCAGCCCCACCACAGAGAGGCCGGTTGGTTCCTGCTCACCTCTGTGCAGTCCCTTCCCGACCTCACCCCAGTGCAGGGGATAAGCTTCAGACAAGTCTTTCCATGTCCCTCTGCATGACAATAGACTTCCTCCCCTCTCCCATTCCACAGGCCCACCCGGGACATCCACCTTTGTCATTAGCTCAGGAGAGGATGCAAGATGAGAATCTCTGCTATTGTGTGGGGAGACTCAGTTTCCCGGGTTTCCCCCATGGACACATGTTCTTCAGCTGGGTCTGATTTTCTCCAGACAAGCTGTCTTGGGAAGGATTTGGCCAGCCCTAAGAACCTGAAGGGAAAGGGCGGAGGGGGGTTCTCTCTCTGCCCCCGACAGCCCCGAGCTGGGTCGGTCCCTCAGACCTGGCCAGGGGCAGCCCATCCCCCGGCGCCCTTCCCCGGGGCATCCAAGGGCAGGCTCGGCGCCAGCCCCACC
Source organism: Diceros bicornis minor (assembly GCF_020826845.1). Lineage (NCBI taxonomy): Eukaryota > Metazoa > Chordata > Mammalia > Perissodactyla > Rhinocerotidae > Diceros > Diceros bicornis. Next base: position 40,953 of record NW_026691364.1, on the reverse strand, counting down.
CCGCTCGCCACTGCCCGACCATCGTCCTCCCTCGGGGGGCCTGGGCAGGACAGGGACCCGGCTGTGGGAGGCCTCCAGATCTCAGGCCTTTCACACCGTTTACCAGGCTGCTTCCTCCTCTGACGGGGGCCCAGCACACGCCCCAGGAGTCTTGGCAGCCGCCCCCAGGGCTCTAGCCTCTGGAACTCGTCCCCTTGGAAGGGGCCTGGCCCAGGTGCCAGGTTCGGCTGGTCGGCCAGCCTCCTTTGGAGAAAGCAGGCAAGCCGAGCCAGGCTTGCAGTGGCCCTGGCGTGACACCTGCCACCTCAGGCAGAGGGCCTCCCGCGTGCCCTCCATGGCGGGTTTCTCCCCGGAGCCGTGGCCTGGGCACTAGGAAGGCCGGGCCTCCCCGACTCCCGGGAGGAGGGGCTAGCCCACTTGCGCCCTGGCCCCCAAACCCTCTGGTGCCATCTGCCTGTCTCGGCACTTCTGACTCTACAGAGCCTTTCCTACATCTGGGATGCCTGCCGTGGCAAAGTGCAGGCGTGGGGTGAGGCCATGGCTTTGTCTTTCCAGGAAAAAATGAGCCCCTGGCCGAAGCAGCAGGCCCAGGCAGAGCCTTGAGCTTGAAGCCCAGTAGGTCTGTGGCCCTCAGGGCCAGAGCCATGCTTTCAAGGCAGGGAAGCGGCCTGCAAGCTGAGTGGGAGTGGGGGAGGGGAGGCAGACAGCTGAAGCCGAGTCCAGAAGGGCGGCGATGGAAGAGCTGCAGCTGGGTCAGAGCCTGGAGGGAGGGCGGGGCCTTCACTGAGGACCCCCCCCCCCCGAGGCCAGCCCTAGGCCCCGGCGGTCGCGCATGCGCCCTTGGCCTGTGCGGTGTGTGGGGGGTTGAACCCAAGCCCGCAGGGCTCCCGGAGCGGCCAGAGAAAGAAGGGCCCATGGAGAGGTAGGCGAGGTGGGCAGGGGGCGCCACCTTACTCTCCTCAGCTCCCTGAGGGAGAGAGACAGAGACAGAGACAGAGAGAGAGATCCCTGACCTCTGAGTCTCTGCCTCCACCGCTGGCTGGTGCCAACTCACGCGCCATCCCACTTCCAGCCATCACCCCCACGCCTGCCCCGGGGCCAGCCCCACCACAGAGAGGCCGGTTGGTTCCTGCTCACCTCTGTGCCGTCCCTTCCCGACCTGACCCCAGTGCAGGGGATAAGCTTCAGACAAGTCTTTCCATGTCCCTCTGCATGACAATAGACTTCCTCCCCTCTCCCATTCCACAGGCCCACCCACCCGGGACATCCACCTTTGTCATTAGCTCAGGAGAGGATGCAAGATGAGAATCTCTGCTATTGTGTGGGGAGACTCAGTTTCCCGGGTTTCCCCCATGGACACATGTTCTTCAGCTGGGTCTGATTTTCTCCAGACAAGCTGTCTTGGGAAGGATTTGGCCAGCCCTAAGAACCTGAAGGGAAAGGGCGGAGGGGGGTTCTCTCTCTGCCCCCGACAGCCCCGAGCTGGGTCGGTCCCTCAGACCTGGCCAGGGGCAGCCCATCCCCCGGTGCCCTTCCCCGGGGCATCCAAGGGCAGGCTCGGCGCCAGCCCCACCACGCTCGCCACTGCCCGACCATCGTCCTCCCTCGGGGGGCCTGGGCAGGACAGGGACCCGGCTGTGGGAGGCCTCCAGATCTCAGGCCTGGCACACCGTTTACCAGGCTGCTTCCTCCTCTGACGGGGGCCCAGCACACGCCCCAGGAGACTTGGCAGCCGTCCCCAGGGCTCTATCCTCTGGAACTCGTCCCCTTGGAAGGGGCCTGGCCCAGGTGCCAGGTTCGGCTGGTCAGCCAGCCTCCTTTGGAGAAAGCAGGCAAGCCGAGCCAGGCTTGCAGTGGCCCTGGCGTGACACCTGCCACCTCAGGCAGAGGGCCTCCAGCGTGCCCTCCATGGCGGGTTTCTCCCCGGAGCCGTGGCCTGGGCACTAGGAAGGCCGGGCCTCCCCGACTCCCGGGAGGAGGGGCTAGCCCAGTTGCGCCCTGGCCCCCAAACCCTCTGGTGCCATCTGCCTGTCTCGGCACTTCTGACTCCACAGAGCCTTTCCTACATCTGGGCTGCCTGCCGTGGCAAAGTGCAGGCGTGGGGTGAGGCCATGGCTTTGTCTTTCCAGGAAAAAATGAGCCCCTGGCCGAAGCAGCAGGCCCAGGCAGAGCCTTGAGCTTGAAGCCCAGTAGGTCCGTGGCCCTCAGGGCCAGAGCAATGCTTTCAAGGCAGGGAAGCGGCCTGCAAGCTGAGTGGGAGTGGGGGAGGGGAGGCAGACAGCTGAAGCCGAGTCCAGAAGGGCGGCGATGGAAGAGCTGCAGCTGGGTCAGAGCCTGGAGGAGGGCGGGGCCTTCACTGAGGACCCCCCCACCCCCGAGGCCAGCCCTAGGCCCCGGCGGTCGCGCATGCGCCCTTGGCCTGTGCGGTGTGTGGGGGGTTGAACCCAAGCCCGCAGGGCTCCCGGAGCGGCCAGAGAAAGAAGGGCCCATGGAGAGGTAGGCGAGGTGGGCAGGGGGCGCCACCTTACTCTCCTCAGCTCCCTGAGGGAGAGAGACAGAGACAGAGACAGAGAGAGAGATCCCTGACCTCTGAGTCTCTGCCTCCACCGCTGGCTGGTGCCAACTCACGCGCCATCCCACTTCCAGCCATCACCCCCACGCCTGCCCCGGGGCCAGCCCCACCACAGAGAGGCCGGTTGGTTCCTGCTCACCTCTGTGCCGTCCCTTCCCGACCTGACCCCAGTGCAGGGGATAAGCTTCAGACAAGTCTTTCCATGTCCCTCTGCATGACAATAGACTTCCTCCCCTCTCCCATTCCACAGGCCCACCCACCCGGGACATCCACCTTTGTCATTAGCTCAGGAGAGGATGCAAGATGAGAATCTCTGCTATTGTGTGGGGAGACTCAGTTTCCCGGGTTTCCCCCATGGACACATGTTCTTCAGCTGGGTCTGATTTTCTCCAGACAAGCTGTCTTGGGAAGGATTTGGCCAGCCCTAAGAACCTGAAGGGAAAGGGCGGAGGGGGGTTCTCTCTCTGCCCCCGACAGCCCCGAGCTGGGTCGGTCCCTCAGACCTGGCCAGGGGCAGCCCATCCCCCGGCGCCCTTCCCCGGGGCATCCAAGGGCAGGCTCCGCGCCAGCCCCACCCCGCTCGCCACTGCCCGACCATCGTCCTCCCTCGGGGGGCCTGGGCAGGACAGGGACCCGGCTGTGGGAGGCCTCCAGATCTCAGGCCTGGCACAACCAGTCTTTACCAGGCTGCTTCCTCCCTCTGACGGGGGCCCAGCACACGCCCCAGGAGACTTGGCAGCCGCCCCCAGGGCTCTATCCTCTGGAACTCGTCCCCTTGGAAGGGGCCTGGCCCAGGGTGCCAGGTTCGGCTGGTCAGCCAGCCTCCTTTGGAGAAAGCAGGCAAGCCGAGCCAGGCTTGCAGTGGCCCTGGCGTGACACCTGCCACCTCAGCAGAGGGCCTCCAGCGTGCCCTCCATGGCGGGTTTCTCCCCGGAGCCGTGGCCTGGGCACTAGGAAGGCCGGGCCTCCCCGACTCCCGGAGGAAGGGGCTAGACCCACTTGCCGCCCTGGCCCCCCAAACCCTCTGGTGCCATCTGCCTGTCTCGGCACTTCTGACTCCACAGAGCCTTTCCTACATCTGGGCTGCCTGCCGTGGCAAAGTGCAGGCGTGGGGTGAGGCCATGGCTTTTGTCTTTCCAGGAAAAAATGAGCCCCTGGCCGAAGCAGCAGGCCCAGGCAGAGCCTTGAGCTTGAAGCCCAGTAGGTCTGTGGCCCTCAGGGCCAGAGCCATGCTTTCAAGGCAGGGAAGCGGCCTGCAAGCTGAGTGGGAGTGGGGGAGGGGAGGCAGACAGCTGAAGCCGAGTCCAGAAGGGCGGCGATGGAAGAGCTGCAGCTGGGTCAGAGCCTGGAGGAGGGCGGGGCCTTCACTGAGGACCCCCCCACCCCCCGAGGCCAGCCCTAGTCGCGCATGCGCCCTTGGCCTGTGCGGTGTGTGGGGGGTTGAACCCAAGCCCGCAGGGCTCCCGGAGCGGCCAGAGAAAGAAGGGCCCATGGAGAGGTAGGCGAGGTGGGCAGGGGGCGCCACCTTACTCTCCTCAGCTCCCTGAGGGAGAGAGACAGAGACAGAGACAGAGAGAGAGATCCCTGACCTCTGAGTCTCTGCCTCCACCGCTGGCTGGTGCCAACTCACGCGCCATCCCACTTCCAGCCATCACCCCCACGCCTGCCCCGGGGCCAGCCCCACCACAGAGAGGCCGGTTGGTTCCTGCTCACCTCTGTGCCGTCCCTTCCCGACCTGACCCCAGTGCAGGGGATAAGCTTCAGACAAGTCTTTCCATGTCCCTCTGCATGACAATAGACTTCCTCCCCTCTCCCATTCCACAGGCCCACCCACCCGGGACATCCACCTTTGTCATTAGCTCAGGAGAGGATGCAAGATGAGAATCTCTGCTATTGTGTGGGGAGACTCAGTTTCCCGGGTTTCCCCCATGGACACATGTTCTTCAGCTGGGTCTGATTTTCTCCAGACAAGCTGTCTTGGGAAGGATTTGGCCAGCCCTAAGAACCTGAAGGGAAAGGGCGGAGGGGGGTTCTCTCTCTGCCCCCGACAGCCCCGAGCTGGGTCGGTCCCTCAGACCAGGCCAGGGGCAGCCCATCCCCCGGCGCCCTTCCCCGGGGCATCCAAGGGCAGGCTCGGCGCCAGCCCCACCCCGCTCGCCACTGCCCGACCATCGTCCTCCCTCGGGGGGCCTGGGCAGGACAGGGACCCGGCTGTGGGAGGCCTCCAGATCTCAGGCCTGGCACACCGTTTACCAGGCTGCTTCCTCCTCTGACGGGGGCCCAGCACACGCCCCAGGAGACTTGGCAGCCGCCCCCAGGGCTCTAGCCTCTGGAACTCGTCCCCTTGGAAGGGGCCTGGCCCAGGTGCCAGGTTCGGCTGGTCGGCCAGCCTCCTTTGGAGAAAGCAGGCAAGCCGAGCCAGGCTTGCAGTGGCCCTGGCGTGACACCTGCCACCTCAGGCAGAGGGCCTCCCGCGTGCCCTCCATGGCGGGTTTCTCCCCGGAGCCGTGGCCTGGGCACTAGGAAGGCCGGGCCTCCCCGACTCCCGGGAGGAGGGGCTAGCCCAGTTGCGCCCTGGCCCCCAAACCCTCTGGTGCCATCTGCCTGTCTCGGCACTTCTGACTCTACAGAGCCTTTCCTACATCTGGGCTGCCTGCCGTGGCAAAGTGCAGGCGTGGGGTGAGGCCATGGCTTTGTCTTTCCAGGAAAAAATGAGCCCCTGGCCGAAGCAGCAGGCCCAGGCAGAGCCTTGAGCTTGAAGCCCAGTAGGTCTGTGGCCCTCAGGGCCAGAGCCATGCTTTCAAGGCAGGGAAGCGGCCTGCAAGCTGAGTGGGAGTGGGGGAGGGGAGGCAGACAGCTGAAGCCGAGTCCAGAAGGGCGGCGATGGAAGAGCTGCAGCTGGGTCAGAGCCTGGAGGAGGGCGGGGCCTTCACTGAGGACCCCCCCCCCCCGAGGCCAGCCCTAGGCCCCGGCGGTCGCGCATGCGCCCTTGGCCTGTGCGGTGTGTGGGGGGTTGAACCCAAGCCCGCAGGGCTCCCGGAGCGGCCAGAGAAAGAAGGGCCCATGGAGAGGTAGGCGAGGTGGGCAGGGGGCGCCACCTTACTCTCCTCAGCTCCCTGAGGGAGAGAGACAGAGACAGAGACAGAGAGAGAGATCCCTGACCTCTGAGTCTCTGCCTCCACCGCTGGCTGGTGCCAACTCACGCGCCATCCCACTTCCAGCCATCACCCCCACGCCTGCCCCGGGGCCAGCCCCACCACAGAGAGGCCGGTTGGTTCCTGCTCACCTCTGTGCCGTCCCTTCCCGACCTCACCCCAGTGCAGGGGATAAGCTTCAGACAAGTCTTTCCATGTCCCTCTGCATGACAATAGACTTCCTCCCCTCTCCCATTCCACAGGCCCACCCGGGACATCCACCTTTGTCATTAGCTCAGGAGAGGATGCAAGATGAGAATCTCTGCTATTGTGTGGGGAGACTCAGTTTCCCGGGTTTCCCCCATGGACACATGTTCTTCAGCTGGGTCTGATTTTCTCCAGACAAGCTGTCTTGGGAAGGATTTGGCCAGCCCTAAGAACCTGAAGGGAAAGGGCGGAGGGGGGTTCTCTCTCTGCCCCCGACAGCCCCGAGCTGGGTCGGTCCCTCAGACCTGGCCAGGGGCAGCCCATCCCCCGGCGCCCTTCCCCGGGGCATCCAAGGGCAGGCTCGGCGCCAGCCCCACCCCGCTCGCCACTGCCCGACCATCGTCCTCCCTCGGGGGGCCTGGGCAGGACAGGGACCCGGCTGTGGGAGGCCTCCAGATCTCAGGCCTTTCACACCGTTTACCAGGCTGCTTCCTCCTCTGACGGGGGCCCAGCACACGCCCCAGGAGTCTTGGCAGCCGCCCCCAGGGCTCTAGCCTCTGGAACTCGTCCCCTTGGAAGGGGCCTGGCCCAGGTGCCAGGTTCGGCTGGTCGGCCAGCCTCCTTTGGAGAAAGCAGGCAAGCCGAGCCAGGCTTGCAGTGGCCCTGGCGTGACACCTGCCACCTCAGGCAGAGGGCCTCCCGCGTGCCCTCCATGGCGGGTTTCTCCCCGGAGCCGTGGCCTGGGCACTAGGAAGGCCGGGCCTCCCCGACTCCCGGGAGGAGGGGCTAGCCCACTTGCGCCCTGGCCCCCAAACCCTCTGGTGCCATCTGCCTGTCTCGGCACTTCTGACTCTACAGAGCCTTTCCTACATCTGGGATGCCTGCCGTGGCAAAGTGCAGGCGTGGGGTGAGGCCATGGCTTTGTCTTTCCAGGAAAAAATGAGCCCCTGGCCGAAGCAGCAGGCCCAGGCAGAGCCTTGAGCTTGAAGCCCAGTAGGTCTGTGGCCCTCAGGGCCAGAGCCATGCTTTCAAGGCAGGGAAGCGGCCTGCAAGCTGAGTGGGAGTGGGGGAGGGGAGGCAGACAGCTGAAGCCGAGTCCAGAAGGGCGGCGATGGAAGAGCTGCAGCTGGGTCAGAGCCTGGAGGGAGGGCGGGGCCTTCACTGAGGACCCCCCCCCCCCCCGAGGCCAGCCCTAGGCCCCGGCGGTCGCGCATGCGCCCTTGGCCTGTGCGGTGTGTGGGGGGTTGAACCCAAGCCCGCAGGGCTCCTGGAGCGGCCAGAGAAAGAAGGGCCCATGGAGAGGTAGGCGAGGTGGGCAGGGGGCGCCACCTTACTCTCCTCAGCTCCCTGAGGGAGAGAGACAGAGACAGAGACAGAGAGAGAGATCCCTGACCTCTGAGTCTCTGCCTCCACCACTGGCTGGTGCCAACTCACGCGCCATCCCACTTCCAGCCATCACCCCCACGCCTGCCCCGGGGCCAGCCCCACCACAGAGAGGCCGGTTGGTTCCTGCTCACCTCTGTGCCGTCCCTTCCCGACCTGACCCCAGTGCAGGGGATAAGCTTCAGACAAGTCTTTCCATGTCCCTCTGCATGACAATAGACTTCCTCCCCTCTCCCATTCCACAGGCCCACCCACCCGGGACATCCACCTTTGTCATTAGCTCAGGAGAGGATGCAAGATGAGAATCTCTGCTATTGTGTGGGGAGACTCAGTTTCCCGGGTTTCCCCCATGGACACATGTTCTTCAGCTGGGTCTGATTTTCTCCAGACAAGCTGTCTTGGGAAGGATTTGGCCAGCCCTAAGAACCTGAAGGGAAAGGGCGGAGGGGGGTTCTCTCTCTGCCCCCGACAGCCCCGAGCTGGGTCGGTCCCTCAGACCTGGCCAGGGGCAGCCCATCCCCCGGTGCCCTTCCCCGGGGCATCCAAGGGCAGGCTCGGCGCCAGCCCCACCCCGCTCGCCACTGCCCGACCATCGTCCTCCCTCGGGGGGCCTGGGCAGGACAGGGACCCGGCTGTGGGAGGCCTCCAGATCTCAGGCCTGGCACACCGTTTACCAGGCTGCTTCCTCCTCTGACGGGGGCCCAGCACACGCCCCAGGAGACTTGGCAGCCGTCCCCAGGGCTCTATCCTCTGGAACTCGTCCCCTTGGAAGGGGCCTGGCCCAGGTGCCAGGTTCGGCTGGTCAGCCAGCCTCCTTTGGAGAAAGCAGGCAAGCCGAGCCAGGCTTGCAGTGGCCCTGGCGTGACACCTGCCACCTCAGGCAGAGGGCCTCCAGCGTGCCCTCCATGGCGGGTTTCTCCCCGGAGCCGTGGCCTGGGCACTAGGAAGGCCGGGCCTCCCCGACTCCCGGGAGGAGGGGCTAGCCCAGTTGCGCCCTGGCCCCCAAACCCTCTGGTGCCATCTGCCTGTCTCGGCACTTCTGACTCCACAGAGCCTTTCCTACATCTGGGCTGCCTGCCGTGGCAAAGTGCAGGCGTGGGGTGAGGCCATGGCTTTGTCTTTCCAGGAAAAAATGAGCCCCTGGCCGAAGCAGCAGGCCCAGGCAGAGCCTTGAGCTTGAAGCCCAGTAGGTCCGTGGCCCTCAGGGCCAGAGCAATGCTTTCAAGGCAGGGAAGCGGCCTGCAAGCTGAGTGGGAGTGGGGGAGGGGAGGCAGACAGCTGAAGCCGAGTCCAGAAGGGCGGCGATGGAAGAGCTGCAGCTGGGTCAGAGCCTGGAGGAGGGCGGGGCCTTCACTGAGGACCCCCCCACCCCCGAGGCCAGCCCTAGGCCCCGGCGGTCGCGCATGCGCCCTTGGCCTGTGCGGTGTGTGGGGGGTTGAACCCAAGCCCGCAGGGCTCCCGGAGCGGCCAGAGAAAGAAGGGCCCATGGAGAGGTAGGCGAGGTGGGCAGGGGGCGCCACCTTACTCTCCTCAGCTCCCTGAGGGAGAGAGACAGAGACAGAGACAGAGAGAGAGATCCCTGACCTCTGAGTCTCTGCCTCCACCGCTGGCTGGTGCCAACTCACGCGCCATCCCACTTCCAGCCATCACCCCCACGCCTGCCCCGGGGCCAGCCCCACCACAGAGAGGCCGGTTGGTTCCTGCTCACCTCTGTGCCGTCCCTTCCCGACCTGACCCCAGTGCAGGGGATAAGCTTCAGACAAGTCTTTCCATGTCCCTCTGCATGACAATAGACTTCCTCCCCTCTCCCATTCCACAGGCCCACCCACCCGGGACATCCACCTTTGTCATTAGCTCAGGAGAGGATGCAAGATGAGAATCTCTGCTATTGTGTGGGGAGACTCAGTTTCCCGGGTTTCCCCCATGGACACATGTTCTTCAGCTGGGTCTGATTTTCTCCAGACAAGCTGTCTTGGGAAGGATTTGGCCAGCCCTAAGAACCTGAAGGGAAAGGGCGGAGGGGGGTTCTCTCTCTGCCCCCGACAGCCCCGAGCTGTGTCGGTCCCTCAGACCTGGCCAGGGGCAGCCCATCCCCCGGCGCCCTTCCCCGGGGCATCCAAGGGCAGGCTCGGCGCCAGCCCCACCCCGCTCGCCACTGCCCGACCATCGTCCTCCCTCGGGGGGCCTGGGCAGGACAGGGACCCGGCTGTGGGAGGCCTCCAGATCTCAGGCCTGGCACACCGTTTACCAGGCTGCTTCCTCCTCTGACGGGGGCCCAGCACACGCCCCAGGAGACTTGGCAGCCGCCCCCAGGGCTCTATCCTCTGGAACTCGTCCCCTTGGAAGGGGCCTGGCCCAGGTGCCAGGTTCGGCTGGTCAGCCAGCCTCCTTTGGAGAAAGCAGGCAAGCCGAGCCAGGCTTGCAGTGGCCCTGGCGTGACACCTGCCACCTCAGGCAGAGGGCCTCCAGCGTGCCCTCCATGGCGGGTTTCTCCCCGGAGCCGTGGCCTGGGCACTAGGAAGGCCGGGCCTCCCCGACTCCCGGGAGGAGGGGCTAGCCCACTTGCGCCCTGGCCCCCAAACCCTCTGGTGCCATCTGCCTGTCTCGGCACTTCTGACTCCACAGAGCCTTTCCTACATCTGGGCTGCCTGCCGTGGCAAAGTGCAGGCGTGGGGTGAGGCCATGGCTTTGTCTTTCCAGGAAAAAATGAGCCCCTGGCCGAAGCAGCAGGCCCAGGCAGAGCCTTGAGCTTGAAGCCCAGTAGGTCTGTGGCCCTCAGGGCCAGAGCCATGCTTTCAAGGCAGGGAAGCGGCCTGCAAGCTGAGTGGGAGTGGGGGAGGGGAGGCAGACAGCTGAAGCCGAGTCCAGAAGGGCGGCGATGGAAGAGCTGCAGCTGGGTCAGAGCCTGGAGGAGGGCGGGGCCTTCACTGAGGACCCCCCCCACCCCCGAGGCCAGCCCTAGGCCCCGGCGGTCGCGCATGCGCCCTTGGCCTGTGCGGTGTGTGGGGGGTTGAACCCAAGCCCGCAGGGCTCCCGGAGCGGCCAGAGAAAGAAGGGCCCATGGAGAGGTAGGCGAGGTGGGCAGGGGGCGCCACCTTACTCTCCTCAGCTCCCTGAGGGAGAGAGACAGAGACAGAGACAGAGAGAGAGATCCCTGACCTCTGAGTCTCTGCCTCCACCGCTGGCTGGTGCCAACTCACGCGCCATCCCACTTCCAGCCATCACCCCCACGCCTGCCCCGGGGCCAGCCCCACCACAGAGAGGCCGGTTGGTTCCTGCTCACCTCTGTGCCGTCCCTTCCCGACCTGACCCCAGTGCAGGGGATAAGCTTCAGACAAGTCTTTCCATGTCCCTCTGCATGACAATAGACTTCCTCCCCTCTCCCATTCCACAGGCCCACCCACCCGGGACATCCACCTTTGTCATTAGCTCAGGAGAGGATGCAAGATGAGAATCTCTGCTATTGTGTGGGGAGACTCAGTTTCCCGGGTTTCCCCCATGGACACATGTTCTTCAGCTGGGTCTGATTTTCTCCAGACAAGCTGTCTTGGGAAGGATTTGGCCAGCCCTAAGAACCTGAAGGGAAAGGGCGGAGGGGGGTTCTCTCTCTGCCCCCGACAGCCCCGAGCTGGGTCGGTCCCTCAGACCAGGCCAGGGGCAGCCCATCCCCCGGCGCCCTTCCCCGGGGCATCCAAGGGCAGGCTCGGCGCCAGCCCCACCCCGCTCGCCACTGCCCGACCATCGTCCTCCCTCGGGGGGCCTGGGCAGGACAGGGACCCGGCTGTGGGAGGCCTCCAGATCTCAGGCCTGGCACACCGTTTACCAGGCTGCTTCCTCCTCTGACGGGGGCCCAGCACACGCCCCAGGAGACTTGGCAGCCGCCCCCAGGGCTCTAGCCTCTGGAACTCGTCCCCTTGGAAGGGGCCTGGCCCAGGTGCCAGGTTCGGCTGGTCGGCCAGCCTCCTTTGGAGAAAGCAGGCAAGCCGAGCCAGGCTTGCAGTGGCCCTGGCGTGACACCTGCCACCTCAGGCAGAGGGCCTCCCGCGTGCCCTCCATGGCGGGTTTCTCCCCGGAGCCGTGGCCTGGGCACTAGGAAGGCCGGGCCTCCCCGACTCCCGGGAGGAGGGGCTAGCCCAGTTGCGCCCTGGCCCCCAAACCCTCTGGTGCCATCTGCCTGTCTCGGCACTTCTGACTCTACAGAGCCTTTCCTACATCTGGGCTGCCTGCCGTGGCAAAGTGCAGGCGTGGGGTGAGGCCATGGCTTTGTCTTTCCAGGAAAAAATGAGCCCCTGGCCGAAGCAGCAGGCCCAGGCAGAGCCTTGAGCTTGAAGCCCAGTAGGTCTGTGGCCCTCAGGGCCAGAGCCATGCTTTCAAGGCAGGGAAGCGGCCTGCAAGCTGAGTGGGAGTGGGGGAGGGGAGGCAGACAGCTGAAGCCGAGTCCAGAAGGGCGGCGATGGAAGAGCTGCAGCTGGGTCAGAGCCTGGAGGAGGGCGGGGCCTTCACTGAGGACCCCCCCACCCCCGAGGCCAGCCCTAGGCCCCGGCGGTCGCGCATGCGCCCTTGGCCTGTGCGGTGTGTGGGGGGTTGAACCCAAGCCCGCAGGGCTCCCGGAGCGGCCAGAGAAAGAAGGGCCCATGGAGAGGTAGGCGAGGTGGGCAGGGGGCGCCACCTTACTCTCCTCAGCTCCCTGAGGGAGAGAGACAGAGACAGAGACAGAGAGAGAGATCCCTGACCTCTGAGTCTCTGCCTCCACCGCTGGCTGGTGCCAACTCACGCGCCATCCCACTTCCAGCCATCACCCCCACGCCTGCCCCGGGGCCAGCCCCACCACAGAGAGGCCGGTTGGTTCCTGCTCACCTCTGTGCCGTCCCTTCCCGACCTGACCCCAGTGCAGGGGATAAGCTTCAGACAAGTCTTTCCATGTCCCTCTGCATGACAATAGACTTCCTCCCCTCTCCCATTCCACAGGCCCACCCACCCGGGACATCCACCTTTGTCATTAGCTCAGGAGAGGATGCAAGATGAGAATCTCTGCTATTGTGTGGGGAGACTCAGTTTCCCGGGTTTCCCCCATGGACACATGTTCTTCAGCTGGGTCTGATTTTCTCCAGACAAGCTGTCTTGGGAAGGATTTGGCCAGCCCTAAGAACCTGAAGGGAAAGGGCGGAGGGGGGTTCTCTCTCTGCCCCCGACAGCCCCGAGCTGGGTCGGTCCCTCAGACCTGGCCAGGGGCAGCCCATCCCCCGGCGCCCTTCCCCGGGGCATCCAAGGGCAGGCTCGGCGCCAGCCCCACCCCGCTCGCCACTGCCCGACCATCGTCCTCCCTCGGGGGGCCTGGGCAGGACAGGGACCCGGCTGTGGGAGGCCTCCAGATCTCAGGCCTGGCACACCGTTTACCAGGCTGCTTCCTCCTCTGACGGGGGCCCAGCACACGCCCCAGGAGACTTGGCAGCCGCCCCCAGGGCTCTAGCCTCTGGAACTCGTCCCCTTGGAAGGGGCCTGGCCCAGGTGCCAGGTTCGGCTGGTCGGCCAGCCTCCTTTGGAGAAAGCAGGCAAGCCGAGCCAGGCTTGCAGTGGCCCTGGCGTGACACCTGCCACCTCAGGCAGAGGGCCTCCCGCGTGCCCTCCATGGCGGGTTTCTCCCCGGAGCCGTGGCCTGGGCACTAGGAAGGCCGGGCCTCCCCGACTCCCGGGAGGAGGGGCTAGCCCAGTTGCGCCCTGGCCCCCAAACCCTCTGGTGCCATCTGCCTGTCTCGGCACTTCTGACTCTACAGAGCCTTTCCTACATCTGGGCTGCCTGCCGTGGCAAAGTGCAGGCGTGGGGTGAGGCCATGGCTTTGTCTTTCCAGGAAAAAATGAGCCCCTGGCCGAAGCAGCAGGCCCAGGCAGAGCCTTGAGCTTGAAGCCCAGTAGGTCTGTGGCCCTCAGGGCCAGAGCCATGCTTTCAAGGCAGGGAAGCGGCCTGCAAGCTGAGTGGGAGTGGGGGAGGGGAGGCAGACAGCTGAAGCCGAGTCCAGAAGGGCGGCGATGGAAGAGCTGCAGCTGGGTCAGAGCCTGGAGGGAGGGCGGGGCCTTCACTGAGGACCCCCCCCCCCAGGCCAGCCCTAGGCCCCGGCGGTCGCGCATGCGCCCTTGGCCTGTGCGGTGTGTGGGGGGTTGAACCCAAGCCCGCAGGGCTCCCGGAGCGGCCAGAGAAAGAAGGGCCCATGGAGAGGTAGGCGAGGTGGGCAGGGGGCGCCACCTTACTCTCCTCAGCTCCCTGAGGGAGAGAGACAGAGACAGAGACAGAGAGAGAGATCCCTGACCTCTGAGTCTCTGCCTCCACCGCTGGCTGGTGCCAACTCACGCGCCATCCCACTTCCAGCCATCACCCCCACGCCTGCCCCGGGGCCAGCCCCACCACAGAGAGGCCGGTTGGTTCCTGCTCACCTCTGTGCCGTCCCTTCCCGACCTGACCCCAGTGCAGGGGATAAGCTTCAGACAAGTCTTTCCATGTCCCTCTGCATGACAATAGACTTCCTCCCCTCTCCCATTCCACAGGCCCACCCACCCGGGACATCCACCTTTGTCATTAGCTCAGGAGAGGATGCAAGATGAGAATCTCTGCTATTGTGTGGGGAGACTCAGTTTCCCGGGTTTCCCCCATGGACACATGTTCTTCAGCTGGGTCTGATTTTCTCCAGACAAGCTGTCTTGGGAAGGATTTGGCCAGCCCTAAGAACCTGAAGGGAAAGGGCGGAGGGGGGTTCTCTCTCTGCCCCCGACAGCCCCGAGCTGGGTCGGTCCCTCAGACCTGGCCAGGGGCAGCCCATCCCCCGGCGCCCTTCCCCGGGGCATCCAAGGGCAGGCTCGGCGCCAGCCCCACCCCGCTCGCCACTGCCCGACCATCGTCCTCCCTCGGGGGGCCTGGGCAGGACAGGGACCCGGCTGTGGGAGGCCTCCAGATCTCAGGCCTGGCACACCGTTTACCAGGCTGCTTCCTCCTCTGACGGGGGCCCAGCACACGCCCCAGGAGACTTGGCAGCCGCCCCCAGGGCTCTATCCTCTGGAACTCGTCCCCTTGGAAGGGGCCTGGCCCAGGTGCCAGGTTCGGCTGGTCAGCCAGCCTCCTTTGGAGAAAGCAGGCAAGCCGAGCCAGGCTTGCAGTGGCCCTGGCGTGACACCTGCCACCTCAGGCAGAGGGCCTCCAGCGTGCCCTCCATGGCGGGTTTCTCCCCGGAGCCGTGGCCTGGGCACTAGGAAGGCCGGGCCTCCCCGACTCCCGGGAGGAGGGGCTAGCCCACTTGCGCCCTGGCCCCCAAACCCTCTGGTGCCATCTGCCTGTCTCGGCACTTCTGACTCCACAGAGCCTTTCCTACATCTGGGCTGCCTGCCGTGGCAAAGTGCAGGCGTGGGGTGAGGCCATGGCTTTGTCTTTCCAGGAAAAAATGAGCCCCTGGCCGAAGCAGCAGGCCCAGGCAGAGCCTTGAGCTTGAAGCCCAGTAGGTCTGTGGCCCTCAGGGCCAGAGCCATGCTTTCAAGGCAGGGAAGCGGCCTGCAAGCTGAGTGGGAGTGGGGGAGGGGAGGCAGACAGCTGAAGCCGAGTCCAGAAGGGCGGCGATGGAAGAGCTGCAGCTGGGTCAGAGCCTGGAGGAGGGCGGGGCCTTCACTGAGGACCCCCCCCACCCCCGAGGCCAGCCCTAGGCCCCGGCGGTCGCGCATGCGCCCTTGGCCTGTGCGGTGTGTGGGGGGTTGAACCCAAGCCCGCAGGGCTCCCGGAGCGGCCAGAGAAAGAAGGGCCCATGGAGAGGTAGGCGAGGTGGGCAGGGGGCGCCACCTTACTCTCCTCAGCTCCCTGAGGGAGAGAGACAGAGACAGAGACAGAGAGAGAGATCCCTGACCTCTGAGTCTCTGCCTCCACCGCTGGCTGGTGCCAACTCACGCGCCATCCCACTTCCAGCCATCACCCCCACGCCTGCCCCGGGGCCAGCCCCACCACAGAGAGGCCGGTTGGTTCCTGCTCACCTCTGTGCCGTCCCTTCCCGACCTGACCCCAGTGCAGGGGATAAGCTTCAGACAAGTCTTTCCATGTCCCTCTGCATGACAATAGACTTCCTCCCCTCTCCCATTCCACAGGCCCACCCACCCGGGACATCCACCTTTGTCATTAGCTCAGGAGAGGATGCAAGATGAGAATCTCTGCTATTGTGTGGGGAGACTCAGTTTCCCGGGTTTCCCCCATGGACACATGTTCTTCAGCTGGGTCTGATTTTCTCCAGACAAGCTGTCTTGGGAAGGATTTGGCCAGCCCTAAGAACCTGAAGGGAAAGGGCGGAGGGGGGTTCTCTCTCTGCCCCCGACAGCCCCGAGCTGGGTCGGTCCCTCAGACCAGGCCAGGGGCAGCCCATCCCCCGGCGCCCTTCCCCGGGGCATCCAAGGGCAGGCTCGGCGCCAGCCCCACCCCGCTCGCCACTGCCCGACCATCGTCCTCCCTCGGGGGGCCTGGGCAGGACAGGGACCCGGCTGTGGGAGGCCTCCAGATCTCAGGCCTGGCACACCGTTTACCAGGCTGCTTCCTCCTCTGACGGGGGCCCAGCACACGCCCCAGGAGACTTGGCAGCCGCCCCCAGGGCTCTAGCCTCTGGAACTCGTCCCCTTGGAAGGGGCCTGGCCCAGGTGCCAGGTTCGGCTGGTCGGCCAGCCTCCTTTGGAGAAAGCAGGCAAGCCGAGCCAGGCTTGCAGTGGCCCTGGCGTGACACCTGCCACCTCAGGCAGAGGGCCTCCCGCGTGCCCTCCATGGCGGGTTTCTCCCCGGAGCCGTGGCCTGGGCACTAGGAAGGCCGGGCCTCCCCGACTCCCGGGAGGAGGGGCTAGCCCAGTTGCGCCCTGGCCCCCAAACCCTCTGGTGCCATCTGCCTGTCTCGGCACTTCTGACTCTACAGAGCCTTTCCTACATCTGGGCTGCCTGCCGTGGCAAAGTGCAGGCGTGGGGTGAGGCCATGGCTTTGTCTTTCCAGGAAAAAATGAGCCCCTGGCCGAAGCAGCAGGCCCAGGCAGAGCCTTGAGCTTGAAGCCCAGTAGGTCTGTGGCCCTCAGGGCCAGAGCCATGCTTTCAAGGCAGGGAAGCGGCCTGCAAGCTGAGTGGGAGTGGGGGAGGGGAGGCAGACAGCTGAAGCCGAGTCCAGAAGGGCGGCGATGGAAGAGCTGCAGCTGGGTCAGAGCCTGGAGGAGGGCGGGGCCTTCACTGAGGACCCCCCCACCCCCGAGGCCAGCCCTAGGCCCCGGCGGTCGCGCATGCGCCCTTGGCCTGTGCGGTGTGTGGGGGGTTGAACCCAAGCCCGCAGGGCTCCCGGAGCGGCCAGAGAAAGAAGGGCCCATGGAGAGGTAGGCGAGGTGGGCAGGGGGCGCCACCTTACTCTCCTCAGCTCCCTGAGGGAGAGAGACAGAGACAGAGACAGAGAGAGAGATCCCTGACCTCTGAGTCTCTGCCTCCACCGCTGGCTGGTGCCAACTCACGCGCCATCCCACTTCCAGCCATCACCCCCACGCCTGCCCCGGGGCCAGCCCCACCACAGAGAGGCCGGTTGGTTCCTGCTCACCTCTGTGCCGTCCCTTCCCGACCTGACCCCAGTGCAGGGGATAAGCTTCAGACAAGTCTTTCCATGTCCCTCTGCATGACAATAGACTTCCTCCCCTCTCCCATTCCACAGGCCCACCCACCCGGGACATCCACCTTTGTCATTAGCTCAGGAGAGGATGCAAGATGAGAATCTCTGCTATTGTGTGGGGAGACTCAGTTTCCCGGGTTTCCCCCATGGACACATGTTCTTCAGCTGGGTCTGATTTTCTCCAGACAAGCTGTCTTGGGAAGGATTTGGCCAGCCCTAAGAACCTGAAGGGAAAGGGCGGAGGGGGGTTCTCTCTCTGCCCCCGACAGCCCCGAGCTGGGTCGGTCCCTCAGACCTGGCCAGGGGCAGCCCATCCCCCGGCGCCCTTCCCCGGGGCATCCAAGGGCAGGCTCGGCGCCAGCCCCACCCCGCTCGCCACTGCCCGACCATCGTCCTCCCTCGGGGGGCCTGGGCAGGACAGGGACCCGGCTGTGGGAGGCCTCCAGATCTCAGGCCTGGCACACCGTTTACCAGGCTGCTTCCTCCTCTGACGGGGGCCCAGCACACGCCCCAGGAGACTTGGCAGCCGCCCCCAGGGCTCTAGCCTCTGGAACTCGTCCCCTTGGAAGGGGCCTGGCCCAGGTGCCAGGTTCGGCTGGTCGGCCAGCCTCCTTTGGAGAAAGCAGGCAAGCCGAGCCAGGCTTGCAGTGGCCCTGGCGTGACACCTGCCACCTCAGGCAGAGGGCCTCCCGCGTGCCCTCCATGGCGGGTTTCTCCCCGGAGCCGTGGCCTGGGCACTAGGAAGGCCGGGCCTCCCCGACTCCCGGGAGGAGGGGCTAGCCCAGTTGCGCCCTGGCCCCCAAACCCTCTGGTGCCATCTGCCTGTCTCGGCACTTCTGACTCTACAGAGCCTTTCCTACATCTGGGCTGCCTGCCGTGGCAAAGTGCAGGCGTGGGGTGAGGCCATGGCTTTGTCTTTCCAGGAAAAAATGAGCCCCTGGCCGAAGCAGCAGGCCCAGGCAGAGCCTTGAGCTTGAAGCCCAGTAGGTCTGTGGCCCTCAGGGCCAGAGCCATGCTTTCAAGGCAGGGAAGCGGCCTGCAAGCTGAGTGGGAGTGGGGGAGGGGAGGCAGACAGCTGAAGCCGAGTCCAGAAGGGCGGCGATGGAAGAGCTGCAGCTGGGTCAGAGCCTGGAGGGAGGGCGGGGCCTTCACTGAGGACCCCCCCCCCCAGGCCAGCCCTAGGCCCCGGCGGTCGCGCATGCGCCCTTGGCCTGTGCGGTGTGTGGGGGGTTGAACCCAAGCCCGCAGGGCTCCCGGAGCGGCCAGAGAAAGAAGGGCCCATGGAGAGGTAGGCGAGGTGGGCAGGGGGCGCCACCTTACTCTCCTCAGCTCCCTGAGGGAGAGAGACAGAGACAGAGACAGAGAGAGAGATCCCTGACCTCTGAGTCTCTGCCTCCACCGCTGGCTGGTGCCAACTCACGCGCCATCCCACTTCCAGCCATCACCCCCACGCCTGCCCCGGGGCCAGCCCCACCACAGAGAGGCCGGTTGGTTCCTGCTCACCTCTGTGCCGTCCCTTCCCGACCTGACCCCAGTGCAGGGGATAAGCTTCAGACAAGTCTTTCCATGTCCCTCTGCATGACAATAGACTTCCTCCCCTCTCCCATTCCACAGGCCCACCCACCCGGGACATCCACCTTTGTCATTAGCTCAGGAGAGGATGCAAGATGAGAATCTCTGCTATTGTGTGGGGAGACTCAGTTTCCCGGGTTTCCCCCATGGACACATGTTCTTCAGCTGGGTCTGATTTTCTCCAGACAAGCTGTCTTGGGAAGGATTTGGCCAGCCCTAAGAACCTGAAGGGAAAGGGCGGAGGGGGGTTCTCTCTCTGCCCCCGACAGCCCCGAGCTGGGTCGGTCCCTCAGACCTGGCCAGGGGCAGCCCATCCCCCGGCGCCCTTCCCCGGGGCATCCAAGGGCAGGCTCGGCGCCAGCCCCACCCCGCTCGCCACTGCCCGACCATCGTCCTCCCTCGGGGGGCCTGGGCAGGACAGGGACCCGGCTGTGGGAGGCCTCCAGATCTCAGGCCTGGCACACCGTTTACCAGGCTGCTTCCTCCTCTGACGGGGGCCCAGCACACGCCCCAGGAGACTTGGCAGCCGCCCCCAGGGCTCTATCCTCTGGAACTCGTCCCCTTGGAAGGGGCCTGGCCCAGGTGCCAGGTTCGGCTGGTCAGCCAGCCTCCTTTGGAGAAAGCAGGCAAGCCGAGCCAGGCTTGCAGTGGCCCTGGCGTGACACCTGCCACCTCAGGCAGAGGGCCTCCAGGGTGCCCTCCATGGCGGGTTTCTCCCCGGAGCCGTGGCCTAGGCACTAGGAAGGCCGGGCCTCCCCGACTCCCGGGAGGAGGGGCTAGCCCAGTTGCGCCCTGGCCCCCAAACCCTCTGGTGCCATCTGCCTGTCTCGGCACTTCTGACTCCACAGAGCCTTTCCTACATCTGGGCTGCCTGCCGTGGCAAAGTGCAGGCGTGGGGTGAGGCCATGGCTTTGTCTTTCCAGGAAAAAATGAGCCCCTGGCCGAAGCAGCAGGCCCAGGCAGAGCCTTGAGCTTGAAGCCCAGTAGGTCTGTGGCCCTCAGGGCCAGAGCAATGCTTTCAAGGCAGGGAAGCGGCCTGCAAGCTGAGTGGGAGTGGGGGAGGGGAGGCAGACAGCTGAAGCCGAGTCCAGAAGGGCGGCGATGGAAGAGCTGCAGCTGGGTCAGAGCCTGGAGGAGGGCGGGGCCTTCACTGAGGACCCCCCCCCCCCCGAGGCCAGCCCTAGGCCCCGGCGGTCGCGCATGCGCCCTTGGCCTGTGCGGTGTGTGGGGGGTTGAACCCAAGCCCGCAGGGCTCCCGGAGCGGCCAGAGAAAGAAGGGCCCATGGAGAGGTAGGCGAGGTGGGCAGGGGGCGCCACCTTACTCTCCTCAGCTCCCTGAGGGAGAGAGACAGAGACAGAGACAGAGAGAGAGATCCCTGACCTCTGAGTCTCTGCCTCCACCGCTGGCTGGTGCCAACTCACGCGCCATCCCACTTCCAGCCATCACCCCCACGCCTGCCCCGGGGCCAGCCCCACCACAGAGAGGCCGGTTGGTTCCTGCTCACCTCTGTGCCGTCCCTTCCCGACCTGACCCCAGTGCAGGGGATAAGCTTCAGACAAGTCTTTCCATGTCCCTCTGCATGACAATAGACTTCCTCCCCTCTCCCATTCCACAGGCCCACCCACCCGGGACATCCACCTTTGTCATTAGCTCAGGAGAGGATGCAAGATGAGAATCTCTGCTATTGTGTGGGGAGACTCAGTTTCCCGGGTTTCCCCCATGGACACATGTTCTTCAGCTGGGTCTGATTTTCTCCAGACAAGCTGTCTTGGGAAGGATTTGGCCAGCCCTAAGAACCTGAAGGGAAAGGGCGGAGGGGGGTTCTCTCTCTGCCCCCGACAGCCCCGAGCTGGGTCGGTCCCTCAGACCTGGCCAGGGGCAGCCCATCCCCCGGCGCCCTTCCCCGGGGCATCCAAGGGCAGGCTCGGCGCCAGCCCCACCCCGCTCGCCACTGCCCGACCATCGTCCTCCCTCGGGGGGCCTGGGCAGGACAGGGACCCGGCTGTGGGAGGCCTCCAGATCTCAGGCCTGGCACACCGTTTACCAGGCTGCTTCCTCCTCTGACGGGGGCCCAGCACACGCCCCAGGAGACTTGGCAGCCGCCCCCAGGGCTCTATCCTCTGGAACTCGTCCCCTTGGAAGGGGCCTGGCCCAGGTGCCAGGTTCGGCTGGTCAGCCAGCCTCCTTTGGAGAAAGCAGGCAAGCCGAGCCAGGCTTGCAGTGGCCCTGGCGTGACACCTGCCACCTCAGGCAGAGGGCCTCCAGCGTGCCCTCCATGGCGGGTTTCTCCCCGGAGCCGTGGCCTGGGCACTAGGAAGGCCGGGCCTCCCCGACTCCCGGGAGGAGGGGCTAGCCCAGTTGCGCCCTGGCCCCCAAACCCTCTGGTGCCATCTGCCTGTCTCGGCACTTCTGACTCCACAGAGCCTTTCCTACATCTGGGCTGCCTGCCGTGGCAAAGTGCAGGCGTGGGGTGAGGCCATGGCTTTGTCTTTCCAGGAAAAAATGAGCCCCTGGCCGAAGCAGCAGGCCCAGGCAGAGCCTTGAGCTTGAAGCCCAGTAGGTCTGTGGCCCTCAGGGCCAGAGCCATGCTTTCAAGGCAGGCAAGCGGCCTGCAAGCTGAGTGGGAGTGGGGGAGGGGAGGCAGACAGCTGAAGCCGAGTCCAGAAGGGCGGCGATGGAAGAGCTGCAGCTGGGTCAGAGCCTGGAGGAGGGCGGGGCCTTCACTGAGGACCCCCCCACCCCCGAGGCCAGCCCTAGGCCCCGGCGGTCGCGCATGCGCCCTTGGCCTGTGCGGTGTGTGGGGGGTTGAACCCAAGCCCGCAGGGCTCCCGGAGCGGCCAGAGAAAGAAGGGCCCATGGAGAGGTAGGCGAGGTGGGCAGGGGGCGCCACCTTACTCTCCTCAGCTCCCTGAGGGAGAGAGACAGAGACAGAGACAGAGAGAGAGATCCCTGACCTCTGAGTCTCTGCCTCCACCGCTGGCTGGTGCCAACTCACGCGCCATCCCACTTCCAGCCATCACCCCCACGCCTGCCCCGGGGCCAGCCCCACCACAGAGAGGCCGGTTGGTTCCTGCTCACCTCTGTGCCTTCCCTTCCCGACCTCACCCCAGTGCAGGGGATAAGCTTCAGACAAGTCTTTCCATGTCCCTCTGCATGACAATAGACTTCCTCCCCTCTCCCATTCCACAGGCCCACCCGGGACATCCACCTTTGTCATTAGCTCAGGAGAGGATGCAAGATGAGAATCTCTGCTATTGTGTGGGGAGACTCAGTTTCCCGGGTTTCCCCCATGGACACATGTTCTTCAGCTGGGTCTGATTTTCTCCAGACAAGCTGTCTTGGGAAGGATTTGGCCAGCCCTAAGAACCTGAAGGGAAAGGGCGGAGGGGGGTTCTCTCTCTGCCCCCGACAGCCCCGAGCTGGGTCGTTCCCTCAGACCTGGCCAGGGGCAGCCCATCCCCCGGCGCCCTTCCCCGGGGCATCCAAGGGCAGGCTCGGCGCCAGCCCCACCCCGCTCGCCACTGCCCGACCATCGTCCTCCCTCGGGGGGCCTGGGCAGGACAGGGACCCGGCTGTGGGCGGCCTCCAGATCTCAGGCCTGGCACACCGTTTACCAGGCTGCTTCCTCCTCTGACGGGGGCCCAGCACACGCCCCAGGAGACTTGGCAGCCGCCCCCAGGGCTCTAGCCTCTGGAACTCGTCCCCTTGGAAGGGGCCTGGCCCAGGTGCCAGGTTCGGCTGGTCGGCCAGCCTCCTTTGGAGAAAGCAGGCAAGCCGAGCCAGGCTTGCAGTGGCCCTGGCGTGACACCTGCCACCTCAGGCAGAGGGCCTCCCGCGTGCCCTCCATGGCGGGTTTCTCCCCGGAGCCGTGGCCTGGGCACTAGGAAGGCCGGGCCTCCCCGACTCCCGGGAGGAGGGGCTAGCCCAGTTGCGCCCTGGCCCCCAAACCCTCTGGTGCCATCTGCCTGTCTCGGCACTTCTGACTCTACAGAGCCTTTCCTACATCTGGGCTGCCTGCCGTGGCAAAGTGCAGGCGTGGGGTGAGGCCATGGCTTTGTCTTTCCAGGAAAAAATGAGCCCCTGGCCGAAGCAGCAGGCCCAGGCAGAGCCTTGAGCTTGAAGCCCAGTAGGTCTGTGGCCCTCAGGGCCAGAGCCATGCTTTCAAGGCAGGGAAGCGGCCTGCAAGCTGAGTGGGAGTGGGGGAGGGGAGGCAGACAGCTGAAGCCGAGTCCAGAAGGGCGGCGATGGAAGAGCTGCAGCTGGGTCAGAGCCTGGAGGGAGGGCGGGGCCTTCACTGAGGACCCCCCCCCCCCCCCGAGGCCAGCCCTAGGCCCCGGCGGTCGGGCATGTGCCCTTGGCCTGTGCGGTGTGTGGGGGGTTGAACCCAAGCCCGCAGGGCTCCCGGAGCGGCCAGAGAAAGAAGGGCCCATGGAGAGGTAGGCGAGGTGGGCAGGGGGCGCCACCTTACTCTCCTCAGCTCCCTGAGGGAGAGAGAGAGAGACAGAGACAGAGAGAGAGATCCCTGACCTCTGAGTCTCTGCCTCCACCGCTGGCTGGTGCCAACTCACGTGCCATCCCACTTCCAGCCATCACCCCCACGCCTGCCCCGGGGCCAGCCCCACCACAGAGAGGCCGGTTGGTTCCTGCTCACCTCTGTGCCGTCCCTTCCCGACCTGACCCCAGTGCAGGGGATAAGCTTCAGACAAGTCTTTCCATGTCCCTCTGCATGACAATAGACTTCCTCCCCTCTCCCATTCCACAGGCCCACCCACCCGGGACATCCACCTTTGTCATTAGCTCAGGAGAGGATGCAAGATGAGAATCTCTGCTATTGTGTGGGGAGACTCAGTTTCCCGGGTTTCCCCCATGGACACATGTTCTTCAGCTGGGTCTGATTTTCTCCAGACAAGCTGTCTTGGGAAGGATTTGGCCAGCCCTAAGAACCTGAAGGGAAAGGGCGGAGGGGGGTTCTCTCTCTGCCCCCGACAGCCCCGAGCTGGGTCGGTCCCTCAGACCTGGCCAGGGGCAGCCCATCCCCCGGCGCCCTTCCCCGGGGCATCCAAGGGCAGGCTCAGCGCCAGCCCCACCCCGCTCGCCACTGCCCGACCATCGTCCTCCCTCGGGGGGCCTGGGCAGGACAGGGACCCGGCTGTGGGAGGCCTCCAGATCTCAGGCCTGGCACACCGTTTACCAGGCTGCTTCCTCCTCTGACGGGGGCCCAGCACACGCCCCAGGAGACTTGGCAGCCGCCCCCAGGGCTCTATCCTCTGGAACTCGTCCCCTTGGAAGGGGCCTGGCCCAGGTGCCAGGTTCGGCTGGTCAGCCAGCCTCCTTTGGAGAAAGCAGGCAAGCCGAGCCAGGCTTGCAGTGGCCCTGGCGTGACACCTGCCACCTCAGGCAGAGGGCCTCCAGCGTGCCCTCCATGGCGGGTTTCTCCCCGGAGCCGTGGCCTGGGCACTAGGAAGGCCGGGCCTCCCCGACTCCCGGGAGGAGGGGCTAGCCCAGTTGCGCCCTGGCCCCCAAACCCTCTGGTGCCATCTGCCTGTCTCGGCACTTCTGACTCTACAGAGCCTTTCCTACATCTGGGCTGCCTGCCGTGGCAAAGTGCAGGCGTGGGGTGAGGCCATGGCTTTGTCTTTCCAGGAAAAAATGAGCCCCTGGCCGAAGCAGCAGGCCCAGGCAGAGCCTTGAGCTTGAAGCCCAGTAGGTCTGTGGCCCTCAGGGCCAGAGCCATGCTTTCAAGGCAGGGAAGCGGCCTGCAAGCTGAGTGGGAGTGGGGGAGGGGAGGCAGACAGCTGAAGCCGAGTCCAGAAGGGCGGCGATGGAAGAGCTGCAGCTGGGTCAGAGCCTGGAGGGAGGGCGGGGCCTTCACTGAGGACCCCCCCCCCCCCGAGGCCAGCCCTAGGCCCCGGCGGTCGGGCATGTGCCCTTGGCCTGTGCGGTGTGTGGGGGGTTGAACCCAAGCCCGCAGGGCTCCCGGAGCGGCCAGAGAAAGAAGGGCCCATGGAGAGGTAGGCGAGGTGGGCAGGGGGCGCCACCTTACTCTCCTCAGCTCCCTGAGGGAGAGAGAGAGAGACAGAGACAGAGAGAGAGATCCCTGACCTCTGAGTCTCTGCCTCCACCGCTGGCTGGTGCCAACTCACGCGCCATCCCACTTCCAGCCATCACCCCCACGCCTGCCCCGGGGCCAGCCCCACCACAGAGAGGCCGGTTGGTTCCTGCTCACCTCTGTGCCGTCCCTTCCCGACCTGACCCCAGTGCAGGGGATAAGCTTCAGACAAGTCTTTCCATGTCCCTCTGCATGACAATAGACTTCCTCCCCTCTCCCATTCCACAGGCCCACCCACCCGGGACATCCACCTTTGTCATTAGCTCAGGAGAGGATGCAAGATGAGAATCTCTGCTATTGTGTGGGGAGACTCAGTTTCCCGGGTTTCCCCCATGGACACATGTTCTTCAGCTGGGTCTGATTTTCTCCAGACAAGCTGTCTTGGGAAGGATTTGGCCAGCCCTAAGAACCTGAAGGGAAAGGGCGGAGGGGGGTTCTCTCTCTGCCCCCGACAGCCCCGAGCTGGGTCGGTCCCTCAGACCTGGCCAGGGGCAGCCCATCCCCCGGCGCCCTTCCCCGGGGCATCCAAGGGCAGGCTCAGCGCCAGCCCCACCCCGCTCGCCACTGCCCGACCATCGTCCTCCCTCGGGGGGCCTGGGCAGGACAGGGACCCGGCTGTGGGAGGCCTCCAGATCTCAGGCCTGGCACACCGTTTACCAGGCTGCTTCCTCCTCTGACGGGGGCCCAGCACACGCCCCAGGAGACTTGGCAGCCGCCCCCAGGGCTCTATCCTCTGGAACTCGTCCCCTTGGAAGGGGCCTGGCCCAGGTGCCAGGTTCGGCTGGTCAGCCAGCCTCCTTTGGAGAAAGCAGGCAAGCCGAGCCAGGCTTGCAGTGGCCCTGGCGTGACACCTGCCACCTCAGGCAGAGGGCCTCCAGCGTGCCCTCCATGGCGGGTTTCTCCCCGGAGCCGTGGCCTGGGCACTAGGAAGGCCGGGCCTCCCCGACTCCCGGGAGGAGGGGCTAGCCCAGTTGCGCCCTGGCCCCCAAACCCTCTGGTGCCATCTGCCTGTCTCGGCACTTCTGACTCCACAGAGCCTTTCCTACATCTGGGCTGCCTGCCGTGGCAAAGTGCAGGCGTGGGGTGAGGCCATGGCTTTGTCTTTCCAGGAAAAAATGAGCCCCTGGCCGAAGCAGCAGGCCCAGGCAGAGCCTTGAGCTTGAAGCCCAGTAGGTCTGTGGCCCTCAGGGCCAGAGCCATGCTTTCAAGGCAGGGAAGCGGCCTGCAAGCTGAGTGGGAGTGGGGGAGGGGAGGCAGACAGCTGAAGCCGAGTCCAGAAGGGCGGCGATGGAAGAGCTGCAGCTGGGTCAGAGCCTGGAGGAGGGCGGGGCCTTCACTGAGGACCCCCCCACCCCCGAGGCCAGCCCTAGGCCCCGGCGGTCGCGCATGCGCCCTTGGCCTGTGCGGTGTGTGGGGGGTTGAACCCAAGCCCGCAGGGCTCCCGGAGCGGCCAGAGAAAGAAGGGCCCATGGAGAGGTAGGCGAGGTGGGCAGGGGGCGCCACCTTACTCTCCTCAGCTCCCTGAGGGAGAGAGACAGAGACAGAGACAGAGAGAGAGATCCCTGACCTCTGAGTCTCTGCCTCCACCGCTGGCTGGTGCCAACTCACGCGCCATCCCACTTCCAGCCATCACCCCCACGCCTGCCCCGGGGCCAGCCCCACCACAGAGAGGCCGGTTGGTTCCTGCTCACCTCTGTGCCGTCCCTTCCCGACCTGACCCCAGTGCAGGGGATAAGCTTCAGACAAGTCTTTCCATGTCCCTCTGCATGACAATAGACTTCCTCCCCTCTCCCATTCCACAGGCCCACCCACCCGGGACATCCACCTTTGTCATTAGCTCAGGAGAGGATGCAAGATGAGAATCTCTGCTATTGTGTGGGGAGACTCAGTTTCCCGGGTTTCCCCCATGGACACATGTTCTTCAGCTGGGTCTGATTTTCTCCAGACAAGCTGTCTTGGGAAGGATTTGGCCAGCCCTAAGAACCTGAAGGGAAAGGGCGGAGGGGGGTTCTCTCTCTGCCCCCGACAGCCCCGAGCTGTGTCGGTCCCTCAGACCTGGCCAGGGGCAGCCCATCCCCCGGCGCCCTTCCCCGGGGCATCCAAGGGCAGGCTCGGCGCCAGCCCCACCCCGCTCGCCACTGCCCGACCATCGTCCTCCCTCGGGGGGCCTGGGCAGGACAGGGACCCGGCTGTGGGAGGCCTCCAGATCTCAGGCCTGGCACACCGTTTACCAGGCTGCTTCCTCCTCTGACGGGGGCCCAGCACACGCCCCAGGAGACTTGGCAGCCGCCCCCAGGGCTCTATCCTCTGGAACTCGTCCCCTTGGAAGGGGCCTGGCCCAGGTGCCAGGTTCGGCTGGTCAGCCAGCCTCCTTTGGAGAAAGCAGGCAAGCCGAGCCAGGCTTGCAGTGGCCCTGGCGTGACACCTGCCACCTCAGGCAGAGGGCCTCCAGCGTGCCCTCCATGGCGGGTTTCTCCCCGGAGCCGTGGCCTGGGCACTAGGAAGGCCGGGCCTCCCCGACTCCCGGGAGGAGGGGCTAGCCCACTTGCGCCCTGGCCCCCAAACCCTCTGGTGCCATCTGCCTGTCTCGGCACTTCTGACTCCACAGAGCCTTTCCTACATCTGGGCTGCCTGCCGTGGCAAAGTGCAGGCGTGGGGTGAGGCCATGGCTTTGTCTTTCCAGGAAAAAATGAGCCCCTGGCCGAAGCAGCAGGCCCAGGCAGAGCCTTGAGCTTGAAGCCCAGTAGGTCTGTGGCCCTCAGGGCCAGAGCCATGCTTTCAAGGCAGGGAAGCGGCCTGCAAGCTGAGTGGGAGTGGGGGAGGGGAGGCAGACAGCTGAAGCCGAGTCCAGAAGGGCGGCGATGGAAGAGCTGCAGCTGGGTCAGAGCCTGGAGGAGGGCGGGGCCTTCACTGAGGACCCCCCCACCCCCGAGGCCAGCCCTAGGCCCCGGCGGTCGCGCATGCGCCCTTGGCCTGTGCGGTGTGTGGGGGGTTGAACCCAAGCCCGCAGGGCTCCCGGAGCGGCCAGAGAAAGAAGGGCCCATGGAGAGGTAGGCGAGGTGGGCAGGGGGCGCCACCTTACTCTCCTCAGCTCCCTGAGGGAGAGAGACAGAGACAGAGACAGAGAGAGAGATCCCTGACCTCTGAGTCTCTGCCTCCACCGCTGGCTGGTGCCAACTCACGCGCCATCCCACTTCCAGCCATCACCCCCACGCCTGCCCCGGGGCCAGCCCCACCACAGAGAGGCCGGTTGGTTCCTGCTCACCTCTGTGCCGTCCCTTCCCGACCTGACCCCAGTGCAGGGGATAAGCTTCAGACAAGTCTTTCCATGTCCCTCTGCATGACAATAGACTTCCTCCCCTCTCCCATTCCACAGGCCCACCCACCCGGGACATCCACCTTTGTCATTAGCTCAGGAGAGGATGCAAGATGAGAATCTCTGCTATTGTGTGGGGAGACTCAGTTTCCCGGGTTTCCCCCATGGACACATGTTCTTCAGCTGGGTCTGATTTTCTCCAGACAAGCTGTCTTGGGAAGGATTTGGCCAGCCCTAAGAACCTGAAGGGAAAGGGCGGAGGGGGGTTCTCTCTCTGCCCCCGACAGCCCCGAGCTGGGTCGGTCCCTCAGACCAGGCCAGGGGCAGCCCATCCCCCGGCGCCCTTCCCCGGGGCATCCAAGGGCAGGCTCGGCGCCAGCCCCACCCCGCTCGCCACTGCCCGACCATCGTCCTCCCTCGGGGGGCCTGGGCAGGACAGGGACCCGGCTGTGGGAGGCCTCCAGATCTCAGGCCTGGCACACCGTTTACCAGGCTGCTTCCTCCTCTGACGGGGGCCCAGCACACGCCCCAGGAGACTTGGCAGCCGCCCCCAGGGCTCTAGCCTCTGGAACTCGTCCCCTTGGAAGGGGCCTGGCCCAGGTGCCAGGTTCGGCTGGTCGGCCAGCCTCCTTTGGAGAAAGCAGGCAAGCCGAGCCAGGCTTGCAGTGGCCCTGGCGTGACACCTGCCACCTCAGGCAGAGGGCCTCCCGCGTGCCCTCCATGGCGGGTTTCTCCCCGGAGCCGTGGCCTGGGCACTAGGAAGGCCGGGCCTCCCCGACTCCCGGGAGGAGGGGCTAGCCCAGTTGCGCCCTGGCCCCCAAACCCTCTGGTGCCATCTGCCTGTCTCGGCACTTCTGACTCTACAGAGCCTTTCCTACATCTGGGCTGCCTGCCGTGGCAAAGTGCAGGCGTGGGGTGAGGCCATGGCTTTGTCTTTCCAGGAAAAAATGAGCCCCTGGCCGAAGCAGCAGGCCCAGGCAGAGCCTTGAGCTTGAAGCCCAGTAGGTCTGTGGCCCTCAGGGCCAGAGCCATGCTTTCAAGGCAGGGAAGCGGCCTGCAAGCTGAGTGGGAGTGGGGGAGGGGAGGCAGACAGCTGAAGCCGAGTCCAGAAGGGCGGCGATGGAAGAGCTGCAGCTGGGTCAGAGCCTGGAGGAGGGCGGGGCCTTCACTGAGGACCCCCCCACCCCCGAGGCCAGCCCTAGGCCCCGGCGGTCGCGCATGCGCCCTTGGCCTGTGCGGTGTGTGGGGGGTTGAACCCAAGCCCGCAGGGCTCCCGGAGCGGCCAGAGAAAGAAGGGCCCATGGAGAGGTAGGCGAGGTGGGCAGGGGGCGCCACCTTACTCTCCTCAGCTCCCTGAGGGAGAGAGACAGAGACAGAGACAGAGAGAGAGATCCCTGACCTCTGAGTCTCTGCCTCCACCGCTGGCTGGTGCCAACTCACGCGCCATCCCACTTCCAGCCATCACCCCCACGCCTGCCCCGGGGCCAGCCCCACCACAGAGAGGCCGGTTGGTTCCTGCTCACCTCTGTGCCGTCCCTTCCCGACCTGACCCCAGTGCAGGGGATAAGCTTCAGACAAGTCTTTCCATGTCCCTCTGCATGACAATAGACTTCCTCCCCTCTCCCATTCCACAGGCCCACCCACCCGGGACATCCACCTTTGTCATTAGCTCAGGAGAGGATGCAAGATGAGAATCTCTGCTATTGTGTGGGGAGACTCAGTTTCCCGGGTTTCCCCCATGGACACATGTTCTTCAGCTGGGTCTGATTTTCTCCAGACAAGCTGTCTTGGGAAGGATTTGGCCAGCCCTAAGAACCTGAAGGGAAAGGGCGGAGGGGGGTTCTCTCTCTGCCCCCGACAGCCCCGAGCTGTGTCGGTCCCTCAGACCTGGCCAGGGGCAGCCCATCCCCCGGCGCCCTTCCCCGGGGCATCCAAGGGCAGGCTCGGCGCCAGCCCCACCCCGCTCGCCACTGCCCGACCATCGTCCTCCCTCGGGGGGCCTGGGCAGGACAGGGACCCGGCTGTGGGAGGCCTCCAGATCTCAGGCCTGGCACACCGTTTACCAGGCTGCTTCCTCCTCTGACGGGGGCCCAGCACACGCCCCAGGAGACTTGGCAGCCGCCCCCAGGGCTCTATCCTCTGGAACTCGTCCCCTTGGAAGGGGCCTGGCCCAGGTGCCAGGTTCGGCTGGTCAGCCAGCCTCCTTTGGAGAAAGCAGGCAAGCCGAGCCAGGCTTGCAGTGGCCCTGGCGTGACACCTGCCACCTCAGGCAGAGGGCCTCCAGCGTGCCCTCCATGGCGGGTTTCTCCCCGGAGCCGTGGCCTGGGCACTAGGAAGGCCGGGCCTCCCCGACTCCCGGGAGGAGGGGCTAGCCCACTTGCGCCCTGGCCCCCAAACCCTCTGGTGCCATCTGCCTGTCTCGGCACTTCTGACTCCACAGAGCCTTTCCTACATCTGGGCTGCCTGCCGTGGCAAAGTGCAGGCGTGGGGTGAGGCCATGGCTTTGTCTTTCCAGGAAAAAATGAGCCCCTGGCCGAAGCAGCAGGCCCAGGCAGAGCCTTGAGCTTGAAGCCCAGTAGGTCTGTGGCCCTCAGGGCCAGAGCCATGCTTTCAAGGCAGGGAAGCGGCCTGCAAGCTGAGTGGGAGTGGGGGAGGGGAGGCAGACAGCTGAAGCCGAGTCCAGAAGGGCGGCGATGGAAGAGCTGCAGCTGGGTCAGAGCCTGGAGGAGGGCGGGGCCTTCACTGAGGACCCCCCCACCCCCCGAGGCCAGCCCTAGGCCCCGGCGGTCGCGCATGCGCCCTTGGCCTGTGCGGTGTGTGGGGGGTTGAACCCAAGCCCGCAGGGCTCCCGGAGCGGCCAGAGAAAGAAGGGCCCATGGAGAGGTAGGCGAGGTGGGCAGGGGGGCGCCACCTTACTCTCCTCAGCTCCCTGAGGGAGAGAGACAGAGACAGAGACAGAGAGAGAGATCCCTGACCTCTGAGTCTCTGCCTCCACCGCTGGCTGGTGCCAACTCACGCGCCATCCCACTTCCAGCCATCACCCCCACGCCTGCCCCGGGGCCAGCCCCACCACAGAGAGGCCGGTTGGTTCCTGCTCACCTCTGTGCCGTCCCTTCCCGACCTGACCCCAGTGCAGGGGATAAGCTTCAGACAAGTCTTTCCATGTCCCTCTGCATGACAATAGACTTCCTCCCCTCTCCCATTCCACAGGCCCACCCACCCGGGACATCCACCTTTGTCATTAGCTCAGGAGAGGATGCAAGATGAGAATCTCTGCTATTGTGTGGGGAGACTCAGTTTCCCGGGTTTCCCCCATGGACACATGTTCTTCAGCTGGGTCTGATTTTCTCCAGACAAGCTGTCTTGGGAAGGATTTGGCCAGCCCTAAGAACCTGAAGGGAAAGGGCGGAGGGGGGTTCTCTCTCTGCCCCCGACAGCCCCGAGCTGGGTCGGTCCCTCAGACCAGGCCAGGGGCAGCCCATCCCCCGGCGCCCTTCCCCGGGGCATCCAAGGGCAGGCTCGGCGCCAGCCCCACCCCGCTCGCCACTGCCCGACCATCGTCCTCCCTCGGGGGGCCTGGGCAGGACAGGGACCCGGCTGTGGGAGGCCTCCAGATCTCAGGCCTGGCACACCGTTTACCAGGCTGCTTCCTCCTCTGACGGGGGCCCAGCACACGCCCCAGGAGACTTGGCAGCCGCCCCCAGGGCTCTAGCCTCTGGAACTCGTCCCCTTGGAAGGGGCCTGGCCCAGGTGCCAGGTTCGGCTGGTCGGCCAGCCTCCTTTGGAGAAAGCAGGCAAGCCGAGCCAGGCTTGCAGTGGCCCTGGCGTGACACCTGCCACCTCAGGCAGAGGGCCTCCCGCGTGCCCTCCATGGCGGGTTTCTCCCCGGAGCCGTGGCCTGGGCACTAGGAAGGCCGGGCCTCCCCGACTCCCGGGAGGAGGGGCTAGCCCAGTTGCGCCCTGGCCCCCAAACCCTCTGGTGCCATCTGCCTGTCTCGGCACTTCTGACTCTACAGAGCCTTTCCTACATCTGGGCTGCCTGCCGTGGCAAAGTGCAGGCGTGGGGTGAGGCCATGGCTTTGTCTTTCCAGGAAAAAATGAGCCCCTGGCCGAAGCAGCAGGCCCAGGCAGAGCCTTGAGCTTGAAGCCCAGTAGGTCTGTGGCCCTCAGGGCCAGAGCCATGCTTTCAAGGCAGGGAAGCGGCCTGCAAGCTGAGTGGGAGTGGGGGAGGGGAGGCAGACAGCTGAAGCCGAGTCCAGAAGGGCGGCGATGGAAGAGCTGCAGCTGGGTCAGAGCCTGGAGGAGGGCGGGGCCTTCACTGAGGACCCCCCCACCCCCGAGGCCAGCCCTAGGCCCCGGCGGTCGCGCATGCGCCCTTGGCCTGTGCGGTGTGTGGGGGGTTGAACCCAAGCCCGCAGGGCTCCCGGAGCGGCCAGAGAAAGAAGGGCCCATGGAGAGGTAGGCGAGGTGGGCAGGGGGCGCCAGCTTACTCTCCTCAGCTCCCTGAGGGAGAGAGACAGAGACAGAGACAGAGAGAGAGATCCCTGACCTCTGAGTCTCTGCCTCCACCGCTGGCTGGTGCCAACTCACGCGCCATCCCACTTCCAGCCATCACCCCCACGCCTGCCCCGGGGCCAGCCCCACCACAGAGAGGCCGGTTGGTTCCTGCTCACCTCTGTGCCGTCCCTTCCCGACCTGACCCCAGTGCAGGGGATAAGCTTCAGACAAGTCTTTCCATGTCCCTCTGCATGACAATAGACTTCCTCCCCTCTCCCATTCCACAGGCCCACCCACCCGGGACATCCACCTTTGTCATTAGCTCAGGAGAGGATGCAAGATGAGAATCTCTGCTATTGTGTGGGGAGACTCAGTTTCCCGGGTTTCCCCCATGGACACATGTTCTTCAGCTGGGTCTGATTTTCTCCAGACAAGCTGTCTTGGGAAGGATTTGGCCAGCCCTAAGAACCTGAAGGGAAAGGGCGGAGGGGGGTTCTCTCTCTGCCCCCGACAGCCCCGAGCTGGGTCGGTCCCTCAGACCTGGCCAGGGGCAGCCCATCCCCCGGCGCCCTTCCCCGGGGCATCCAAGGGCAGGCTCGGCGCCAGCCCCACCCCGCTCGCCACTGCCCGACCATCGTCCTCCCTCGGGGGGCCTGGGCAGGACAGGGACCCGGCTGTGGGAGGCCTCCAGATCTCAGGCCTGGCACACCGTTTACCAGGCTGCTTCCTCCTCTGACGGGGGCCCAGCACACGCCCCAGGAGACTTGGCAGCCGCCCCCAGGGCTCTATCCTCTGGAACTCGTCCCCTTGGAAGGGGCCTGGCCCAGGTGCCAGGTTCGGCTGGTCAGCCAGCCTCCTTTGGAGAAAGCAGGCAAGCCGAGCCAGGCTTGCAGTGGCCCTGGCGTGACACCTGCCACCTCAGGCAGAGGGCCTCCAGCGTGCCCTCCATGGCGGGTTTCTCCCCGGAGCCGTGGCCTGGGCACTAGGAAGGCCGGGCCTCCCCGACTCCCGGGAGGAGGGGCTAGCCCACTTGCGCCCTGGCCCCCAAACCCACTGGTGCCATCTGCCTGTCTCGGCACTTCTGACTCCACAGAGCCTTTCCTACATCTGGGCTGCCTGCCGTGGCAAAGTGCAGGCGTGGGGTGAGGCCATGGCTTTGTCTTTCCAGGAAAAAATGAGCCCCTGGCCGAAGCAGCAGGCCCAGGCAGAGCCTTGAGCTTGAAGCCCAGTAGGTCTGTGGCCCTCAGGGCCAGAGCCATGCTTTCAAGGCAGGGAAGCGGCCTGCAAGCTGAGTGGGAGTGGGGGGAGGGGAGGCAGACAGCTGAAGCCGAGTCCAGAAGGGCGGCGATGGAAGAGCTGCAGCTGGGTCAGAGCCTGGAGGAGGGCGGGGCCTTCACTGAGGACCCCCCCCCACCCCCGAGGCCAGCCCTAGGCCCCGGCGGTCGCGCATGCGCCCTTGGCCTGTGCGGTGTGTGGGGGGTTGAACCCAAGCCCGCAGGGCTCCCGGAGCGGCCAGAGAAAGAAGGGCCCATGGAGAGGTAGGCGAGGTGGGCAGGGGGCGCCACCTTACTCTCCTCAGCTCCCTGAGGGAGAGAGACAGAGACAGAGACAGAGAGAGAGATCCCTGACCTCTGAGTCTCTGCCTCCACCGCTGGCTGGTGCCAACTCACGCGCCATCCCACTTCCAGCCATCACCCCCACGCCTGCCCCGGGGCCAGCCCCACCACAGAGAGGCCGGTTGGTTCCTGCTCACCTCTGTGCCGTCCCTTCCCGACCTGACCCCAGTGCAGGGGATAAGCTTCAGACAAGTCTTTCCATGTCCCTCTGCATGACAATAGACTTCCTCCCCTCTCCCATTCCACAGGCCCACCCACCCGGGACATCCACCTTTGTCATTAGCTCAGGAGAGGATGCAAGATGAGAATCTCTGCTATTGTGTGGGGAGACTCAGTTTCCCGGGTTTCCCCCATGGACACATGTTCTTCAGCTGGGTCTGATTTTCTCCAGACAAGCTGTCTTGGGAAGGATTTGGCCAGCCCTAAGAACCTGAAGGGAAAGGGCGGAGGGGGGTTCTCTCTCTGCCCCCGACAGCCCCGAGCTGGGTCGGTCCCTCAGACCTGGCCAGGGGCAGCCCATCCCCCGGCGCCCTTCCCCGGGGCATCCAAGGGCAGGCTCGGCGCCAGCCCCACCCCGCTCGCCACTGCCCGACCATCGTCCTCCCTCGGGGGGCCTGGGCAGGACAGGGACCCGGCTGTGGGAGGCCTCCAGATCTCAGGCCTGGCACACCGTTTACCAGGCTGCTTCCTCCTCTGACGGGGGCCCAGCACACGCCCCAGGAGACTTGGCAGCCGCCCCCAGGGCTCTAGCCTCTGGAACTCGTCCCCTTGGAAGGGGCCTGGCCCAGGTGCCAGGTTCGGCTGGTCGGCCAGCCTCCTTTGGAGAAAGCAGGCAAGCCGAGCCAGGCTTGCAGTGGCCCTGGCGTGACACCTGCCACCTCAGGCAGAGGGCCTCCCGCGTGCCCTCCATGGCGGGTTTCTCCCCGGAGCCGTGGCCTGGGCACTAGGAAGGCCGGGCCTCCCCGACTCCCGGGAGGAGGGGCTAGCCCAGTTGCGCCCTGGCCCCCAAACCCTCTGGTGCCATCTGCCTGTCTCGGCACTTCTGACTCCACAGAGCCTTTCCTACATCTGGGCTGCCTGCCGTGGCAAAGTGCAGGCGTGGGGTGAGGCCATGGCTTTGTCTTTCCAGGAAAAAATGAGCCCCTGGCCGAAGCAGCAGGCCCAGGCAGAGCCTTGAGCTTGAAGCCCAGTAGGTCTGTGGCCCTCAGGGCCAGAGCCATGCTTTCAAGGCAGGGAAGCGGCCTGCAAGCTGAGTGGGAGTGGGGGAGGGGAGGCAGACAGCTGAAGCCGAGTCCAGAAGGGCGGCGATGGAAGAGCTGCAGCTGGGTCAGAGCCTGGAGGGAGGGCGGGGCCTTCACTGAGGACCCCCCCCCCCCAGGCCAGCCCTAGGCCCCGGCGGTCGCGCATGCGCCCTTGGCCTGTGCGGTGTGTGGGGGGTTGAACCCAAGCCCGCAGGGCTCCCGGAGCGGCCAGAGAAAGAAGGGCCCATGGAGAGGTAGGCGAGGTGGGCAGGGGGCGCCACCTTACTCTCCTCAGCTCCCTGAGGGAGAGAGACAGAGACAGAGACAGAGAGAGAGATCCCTGACCTCTGAGTCTCTGCCTCCACCGCTGGCTGGTGCCAACTCACGCGCCATCCCACTTCCAGCCATCACCCCCACGCCTGCCCCGGGGCCAGCCCCACCACAGAGAGGCCGGTTGGTTCCTGCTCACCTCTGTGCCGTCCCTTCCCGACCTGACCCCAGTGCAGGGGATAAGCTTCAGACAAGTCTTTCCATGTCCCTCTGCATGACAATAGACTTCCTCCCCTCTCCCATTCCACAGGCCCACCCACCCGGGACATCCACCTTTGTCATTAGCTCAGGAGAGGATGCAAGATGAGAATCTCTGCTATTGTGTGGGGAGACTCAGTTTCCCGGGTTTCCCCCATGGACACATGTTCTTCAGCTGGGTCTGATTTTCTCCAGACAAGCTGTCTTGGGAAGGATTTGGCCAGCCCTAAGAACCTGAAGGGAAAGGGCGGAGGGGGGTTCTCTCTCTGCCCCCGACAGCCCCGAGCTGGGTCGGTCCCTCAGACCTGGCCAGGGGCAGCCCATCCCCCGGCGCCCTTCCCCGGGGCATCCAAGGGCAGGCTCGGCGCCAGCCCCACCCCGCTCGCCACTGCCCGACCATCGTCCTCCCTCGGGGGGCCTGGGCAGGACAGGGACCCGGCTGTGGGAGGCCTCCAGATCTCAGGCCTGGCACACCGTTTACCAGGCTGCTTCCTCCTCTGACGGGGGCCCAGCACACGCCCCAGGAGACTTGGCAGCCGCCCCCAGGGCTCTATCCTCTGGAACTCGTCCCCTTGGAAGGGGCCTGGCCCAGGTGCCAGGTTCGGCTGGTCAGCCAGCCTCCTTTGGAGAAAGCAGGCAAGCCGAGCCAGGCTTGCAGTGGCCCTGGCGTGACACCTGCCACCTCAGGCAGAGGGCCTCCAGGGTGCCCTCCATGGCGGGTTTCTCCCCGGAGCCGTGGCCTAGGCACTAGGAAGGCCGGGCCTCCCCGACTCCCGGGAGGAGGGGCTAGCCCAGTTGCGCCCTGGCCCCCAAACCCTCTGGTGCCATCTGCCTGTCTCGGCACTTCTGACTCCACAGAGCCTTTCCTACATCTGGGCTGCCTGCCGTGGCAAAGTGCAGGCGTGGGGTGAGGCCATGGCTTTGTCTTTCCAGGAAAAAATGAGCCCCTGGCCGAAGCAGCAGGCCCAGGCAGAGCCTTGAGCTTGAAGCCCAGTAGGTCTGTGGCCCTCAGGGCCAGAGCAATGCTTTCAAGGCAGGGAAGCGGCCTGCAAGCTGAGTGGGAGTGGGGGAGGGGAGGCAGACAGCTGAAGCCGAGTCCAGAAGGGCGGCGATGGAAGAGCTGCAGCTGGGTCAGAGCCTGGAGGAGGGCGGGGGCCTTCACTGAGGACCCCCCCCCCCCGAGGCCAGCCCTAGGCCCCCGGCGGTCGCGCATGCGCCCTTGGCCTGTGCGGTGTGTGGGGGGTTGAACCCAAGCCCGCAGGGCTCCCGGAGCGGCCAGAGAAAGAAGGGCCCATGGAGAGGTAGGCGAGGTGGGCAGGGGGCGCCACCTTACTCTCCTCAGCTCCCTGAGGGAGAGAGACAGAGACAGAGACAGAGAGAGAGATCCCTGACCTCTGAGTCTCTGCCTCCACCGCTGGCTGGTGCCAACTCACGCGCCATCCCACTTCCAGCCATCACCCCCACGCCTGCCCCGGGGCCAGCCCCACCACAGAGAGGCCGGTTGGTTCCTGCTCACCTCTGTGCCGTCCCTTCCCGACCTGACCCCAGTGCAGGGGATAAGCTTCAGACAAGTCTTTCCATGTCCCTCTGCATGACAATAGACTTCCTCCCCTCTCCCATTCCACAGGCCCACCCGGGACATCCACCTTTGTCATTAGCTCAGGAGAGGATGCAAGATGAGAATCTCTGCTATTGTGTGGGGAGACTCAGTTTCCCGGGTTTCCCCCATGGACACATGTTCTTCAGCTGGGTCTGATTTTCTCCAGACAAGCTGTCTTGGGAAGGATTTGGCCAGCCCTAAGAACCTGAAGGGAAAGGGCGGAGGGGGGTTCTCTCTCTGCCCCCGACAGCCCCGAGCTGGGTCGGTCCCTCAGACCTGGCCAGGGGCAGCCCATCCCCCGGCGCCCTTCCCCGGGGCATCCAAGGGCAGGCTCGGCGCCAGCCCCACCCCGCTCGCCACTGCCCGACCATCGTCCTCCCTCGGGGGGCCTGGGCAGGACAGGGACCCGGCTGTGGGAGGCCTCCAGATCTCAGGCCTTTCACACCGTTTACCAGGCTGCTTCCTCCTCTGACGGGGGCCCAGCACACGCCCCAGGAGTCTTGGCAGCCGCCCCCAGGGCTCTAGCCTCTGGAACTCGTCCCCTTGGAAGGGGGCCTGGCCCAGGTGCCAGGTTCGGCTGGTCGGCCAGCCTCCTTTGGAGAAAGCAGGCAAGCCGAGCCAGGCTTGCAGTGGCCCTGGCGTGACACCTGCCACCTCAGGCAGAGGGCCTCCCGCGTGCCCTCCATGGCGGGTTTCTCCCCGGAGCCGTGGCCTGGGCACTAGGAAGGCCGGGCCTCCCCGACTCCCGGGAGGAGGGGCTAGCCCACTTGCGCCCTGGCCCCCAAACCCTCTGGTGCCATCTGCCTGTCTCGGCACTTCTGACTCTACAGAGCCTTTCCTACATCTGGGATGCCTGCCGTGGCAAAGTGCAGGCGTGGGGTGAGGCCATGGCTTTGTCTTTCCAGGAAAAAATGAGCCCCTGGCCGAAGCAGCAGGCCCAGGCAGAGCCTTGAGCTTGAAGCCCAGTAGGTCTGTGGCCCTCAGGGCCAGAGCCATGCTTTCAAGGCAGGGAAGCGGCCTGCAAGCTGAGTGGGAGTGGGGGGAGGGGAGGCAGACAGCTGAAGCCGAGTCCAGAAGGGCGGCGATGGAAGAGCTGCAGCTGGGTCAGAGCCTGGAGGGAGGGCCCGGGGGCCTTCACTGAGGACCCCCCCCCCCCGAGGCCAGCCCTAGGCCCCGGCGGTCGCGCATGCGCCCTTGGCCTGTGCGGTGTGTGGGGGGTTGAACCCAAGCCCGCAGGGCTCCTGGAGCGGCCAGAGAAAGAAGGGCCCATGGAGAGGTAGGCGAGGTGGGCAGGGGGCGCCACCTTACTCTCCTCAGCTCCCTGAGGGAGAGAGACAGAGACAGAGACAGAGAGAGAGATCCCTGACCTCTGAGTCTCTGCCTCCACCACTGGCTGGTGCCAACTCACGCGCCATCCCACTTCCAGCCATCACCCCCACGCCTGCCCCGGGGCCAGCCCCACCACAGAGAGGCCGGTTGGTTCCTGCTCACCTCTGTGCCGTCCCTTCCCGACCTGACCCCAGTGCAGGGGATAAGCTTCAGACAAGTCTTTCCATGTCCCTCTGCATGACAATAGACTTCCTCCCCTCTCCCATTCCACAGGCCCACCCACCCGGGACATCCACCTTTGTCATTAGCTCAGGAGAGGATGCAAGATGAGAATCTCTGCTATTGTGTGGGGAGACTCAGTTTCCCGGTTTCCCCCATGGACACATGTTCTTCAGCTGGGTCTGATTTTCTCCAGACAAGCTGTCTTGGGAAGGATTTGGCCAGCCCTAAGAACCTGAAGGGAAAGGGCGGAGGGGGGTTCTCTCTCTGCCCCCGACAGCCCCGAGCTGGGTCGGTCCCTCAGACCTGGCCAGGGGCAGCCCATCCCCCGGTGCCCTTCCCCGGGGCATCCAAGGGCAGGCTCGGCGCCAGCCCCACCCCGCTCGCCACTGCCCGACCATCGTCCTCCCTCGGGGGGCCTGGGCAGGACAGGGACCCGGCTGTGGGAGGCCTCCAGATCTCAGGCCTGGCACACCGTTTACCAGGCTGCTTCCTCCTCTGACGGGGGCCCAGCACACGCCCCAGGAGACTTGGCAGCCGTCCCCAGGGCTCTATCCTCTGGAACTCGTCCCCTTGGAAGGGGCCTGGCCCAGGTGCCAGGTTCGGCTGGTCAGCCAGCCTCCTTTGGAGAAAGCAGGCAAGCCGAGCCAGGCTTGCAGTGGCCCTGGCGTGACACCTGCCACCTCAGGCAGAGGGCCTCCAGCGTGCCCTCCATGGCGGGTTTCTCCCCGGAGCCGTGGCCTGGGCACTAGGAAGGCCGGGCCTCCCCGACTCCCGGGAGGAGGGGCTAGCCCAGTTGCGCCCTGGCCCCCAAACCCTCTGGTGCCATCTGCCTGTCTCGGCACTTCTGACTCCACAGAGCCTTTCCTACATCTGGGCTGCCTGCCGTGGCAAAGTGCAGGCGTGGGGTGAGGCCATGGCTTTGTCTTTCCAGGAAAAAATGAGCCCCTGGCCGAAGCAGCAGGCCCAGGCAGAGCCTTGAGCTTGAAGCCCAGTAGGTCCGTGGCCCTCAGGGCCAGAGCAATGCTTTCAAGGCAGGGAAGCGGCCTGCAAGCTGAGTGGGAGTGGGGGAGGGGAGGCAGACAGCTGAAGCCGAGTCCAGAAGGGCGGCGATGGAAGAGCTGCAGCTGGGTCAGAGCCTGGAGGAGGGCGGGGCCTTCACTGAGGACCCCCCCACCCCCGAGGCCAGCCCTAGGCCCCGGCGGTCGCGCATGCGCCCTTGGCCTGTGCGGTGTGTGGGGGGTTGAACCCAAGCCCGCAGGGCTCCCGGAGCGGCCAGAGAAAGAAGGGCCCATGGAGAGGTAGGCGAGGTGGGCAGGGGGCGCCACCTTACTCTCCTCAGCTCCCTGAGGGAGAGAGACAGAGACAGAGACAGAGAGAGAGATCCCTGACCTCTGAGTCTCTGCCTCCACCGCTGGCTGGTGCCAACTCACGCGCCATCCCACTTCCAGCCATCACCCCCACGCCTGCCCCGGGGCCAGCCCCACCACAGAGAGGCCGGTTGGTTCCTGCTCACCTCTGTGCCGTCCCTTCCCGACCTGACCCCAGTGCAGGGGATAAGCTTCAGACAAGTCTTTCCATGTCCCTCTGCATGACAATAGACTTCCTCCCCTCTCCCATTCCACAGGCCCACCCACCCGGGACATCCACCTTTGTCATTAGCTCAGGAGAGGATGCAAGATGAGAATCTCTGCTATTGTGTGGGGAGACTCAGTTTCCCGGGTTTCCCCCATGGACACATGTTCTTCAGCTGGGTCTGATTTTCTCCAGACAAGCTGTCTTGGGAAGGAT
The DNA here is from genome assembly GCF_020826845.1 of Diceros bicornis minor. Lineage (NCBI taxonomy): Eukaryota > Metazoa > Chordata > Mammalia > Perissodactyla > Rhinocerotidae > Diceros > Diceros bicornis. The sequence goes on along the minus strand of NW_026691364.1, from coordinate 191 downwards.
TTGGCCAGCCCTAAGAACCTGAAGGGAAAGGGCGGAGGGGGGTTCTCTCTCTGCCCCCGACAGCCCCGAGCTGTGTCGGTCCCTCAGACCTGGCCAGGGGCAGCCCATCCCCCGGCGCCCTTCCCCGGGGCATCCAAGGGCAGGCTCGGCGCCAGCCCCACCCCGCTCGCCACTGCCCGACCATCGTCCTC